>NC_135723.1:89703059-90000950 GCF_964656455.1 Halichoerus grypus
ATTCGTTTTCTGTGAAAGTAGCATGTACTACCAGCTAATTACAAAGATTAAGTGTTGTGGCTGGGATGCACAGTGTACCTATTTTTAATGCTTTGTCAACACTGAAGGAGGATGCCAGGTTGAAAACATAAGAATCTTAATCTCAGTTTAACATATTTTATCCCATTTACCCTCTTGTCCCTGCTGAACTGTTGGATATTTAGTTTACTTCCCCCCGACCCTTTTCCTAATTTTCTTTAGTCTTTTTTGTTGTGGTGGAGAAGAGATTGGGGATAGCAGAGGAAGCAAGTAATTCAAGTTTTCTAAGAGTCACAGCCCAGGCTGTTTGGAATTTAGTCAAGTGCCTACAAAAGATTTACCCTATCTCCCAAACTCCACATGCTTTATTTATGTATTTAATGGTGCACAGAGAGTAGGTTATTGATCTCTGCATGTAGTGGTGGGCAGGGAGGAAGGGTGGTATATTTCTGGGGTCTCTCTCGGTCTTCAGAGTTGCTCTAAGCCAGGAAAGACAAATGATCATTTACGGTGTCTTCAACCTCCTCTATTACTATTGGTGGCATGGAAACAACAGGCCATGAGGCAGATGTTAGTTTTACATGATCTTGCTTATGAACATTATCATGAGTAAGTGCTAGAAGCCCTTCTTCATGAAATTAGCTTCTGTAACCAATGGATTATATTTAGATGCGTGTAACTTTGTATCTATATCTTCAAAAATCTTATGTCTAAATCATGCCATGGAATCATTTCCAATGGACAGCACTTGAAACTTCTAGAATAGAGAGCAATATTTACTACTCCCAGCTTTCTCCATTTTAGAGAATTGTTTCAATATCAGCATATGATTTGAACTCAGTGAAGCTTCTCATAGGAGGCCTAGGTATGGGACACATTTTCATTAAATTCACTGGTAGTTGAGTCAATATGTAAATGCTATTAAATAACCAACTGGTCAATCTGTTTGAATGAATTCACTTGCCAAAGTCTAAGAAAGGATGGATCAGGAGTGGGTCCAGATTGTGTGGGGTCTGAGGCTTTTATGATTTGGGGAGCTTTCTCTAAGAAAAAGAATACAAAGTTACAGAAGTAACTTTAAGTTAGATATGAAAATAAATATTTATTTAGGATGAGAAATCACAAGTTATGCATTTTAAAAAGCATGCATATGCCCAAATAGTCACAAAATCCTGAAAAATAACACAATTTTATGAATGTCCCAATGCACTTTTATAATTACTACATTTTTGGTTGCATTCTCTTTGCCTCTTCAAATGACAATAAATTTTCAAGTATCATTTTCTGTAGAGAAAGTAGATCGATAATAGTTTTTTCCCTTAGCATGGTTGACTCAAAACTGATTTGTGTTGCTGATTGTTTAGAAGCGTTTATTTCAGTTTAGCAACCCTCTATTGGTAATGCTATTCTTAGGAATTTTGTCAAATTAGGAAAAATCTCTAAACTTTGCTTTGTATATAAACTTTACAATTTTAGACATTTGAAGTTTCCTTAGGCCGTCTAATCGGGAATATTATTTCATCTGATGACATTTGTTAAACACTGCAAATTTGTGTTTTCTGCAACATTCATTTGCCTCTTGCTTTTCTATTTCTGGTTTCAGACTGTATGAATATAATGCTTGTCCTCATGGTCATGATACTGATCTGCAAGTTTTAGTTTCCATCATGATATAATTAAGACTTTTGGTAATATTGATACTTCTGCCAGTATTCTCTTTCAGTTTATGTTTTGGCTCCTTTTTTATCATATTTGAATCTTGGTGTTATCTGTAATTCTGAAATAATGTAAAATAAATCTGAAATCAGAGAATAAATGAGAGTAGTTCCATTCATTTTAAATTTCTGTTATACTGTATTGAGCTGAAAGAGTTCTAATGAAATAATTTTATGTCACATGCAGTGACTTATTAACGAGTATTTTCACTTGTTTTTTCCATCCTGTGTCACTAGGTCAGTGACAGTATTTCACCTAGAGCCACTAGATTTTATCCTAGAATATCCCTGTATGTGAGGGATATTCTAGAATCTAATAGAATATCTTGGGATGTGTAAAACAAAACAGTTGTAGGTTTGTGCCCTACAAACATAGAAATCCTGGTAAATGTCATTAAAAAAAAGATTCTCATCAAAGAAGGAAAAATATATAGCGCATGTGTATTTGTGGATATGGCATAATCAAGTAGATTTTTAACAGGAGAAAACTTCAATTCTGATTGTGCATTAATGAGAATGGAGTCTTCTGTGTACAATATCACACAAATTAGCGTTTGCCTTCCTACATTTCAGACCTTGTTTTCCTTTCACAAACCATGTAGTTGTGGTGCTGGGTCAGTGACAGGACATGCTTGGTTCTCACCATGCTTTAGATCATCATGCCCAGTGGGGTGGTATAGTGGGCTGCAGGGGTATTTCTGGAAGTCGTTCCTTCACTGGGATGGCTGATCACAACTTAACAGAAATGACTGGAAGCTGTGTAAACATATCCTAGTAAACCCAAACTCAGTGTGTCCCTAACTCAACTTCTTAGCCAAAACCCAAAAATGATTCACGATTACACCAACATTACCCGACACAGGGAAAATGTAACAGATGGCAAATCAGAGTGGAAAGAAATAGTAATCTAAACGACCGCAGTTGAAGGATTTCTTATTTGCAAATTTGATGAAAATACATGATAATATCATACGTGGTTAAGTCTTCTCTAAGGGGCCTGTAAGGTGCAGGCCCCATTAACCTCCCAGCAAACTTCATTCTAGGGCAGATCTTTCTCTGTCTGGCTCTTTTCTTTTTCCCTCTTAAGTTCACTCTGCCATGGCCAGGGTGTGATTTCATCCTTTCAATGTGAGACACGACCCTGGCTTATTTTGGGAAAGGAAGGCCATGGAACAACAGTCTATATGTGGCATTAACTGGGCACTTCCAAGATTTTAAGGGCCAGCAAGTTCCCATTTGTGAAGTGGCTTTTAATTGTGCTTGTCAGCTCTTTCTAGCATTTTCTGTAGGAAGTAAGGTCCAATACTTCCACCGTAGAGAAGCAGCGAAGCACAGTCAGGCTAAATAGATTTTCCAAGTTTAGAAGGGGATTTAATAGCTGCAGTGTTTGGGAAATGCTCAGTTAGGTAGTTTTATTTAATGTAGGACTTCCCAGAGACTTTGAGATGTTAATGGGAACATCAAAGGTGCTTCAAGAAGGATTAGGGTATGCAGCATTTCCTAAATTTATTTGATCAAGAATCTTTCCCCCCACCTCCCCAAATCCACAGGGTCTCCTGTAGAACGAACCATGTAGAAAAACTTAATGCTGTATTTCCATTTTCCACCAGGTGAGGAGTTGAGACTGGTATTCCTGCTTGAACCAACTGAGAGTGCACATAAAATAAGCCTATATTGTTCAATGACCATACAGTTTTCAATAAAATCCTGTTCCTAATAAAGTCATAATTAGTAGTCTGTGATTACTAACATTTCCATAGGTAGATATAATTCAGAACGACCTTTAAGTAAATTCAAGTAACTCAATACTCAAAATCATCATCCTTCTGATTCATCTCAATTGCGGATTATAAACCTTTGCAGAAATCTTGGACCTTTGTCCCCTCTGTGCTCTCCAGGCCCAGGAAGGCTTGAAGCCAGGTGTGAAGGTGATTTAACAGGGAGGAGGGAGCTGAGTTAAGGGTGAGAATCAAGGAACATGTGTGAGAATGAAAGGGGGTGGTAGAGAGAAGTGTGATGAATGAGAGAGGACATCCACTCCTGACAGTGTCAAGGTAAGGACTGAAGGCCAGGAGATAGCCCTGCTGCGGACCAGTCACTTAACGGGAGGCAGTATGCTCCTTCTTAACGTGAAATCCATCTATTTCCACTGCCATTAATCCAGGGTAGCCCTGCTTTGCATTAAAACTCCCTCTTCTCTTCCTAACTGCAACCCCTGCCTTCGGGATTTTATTCCAGCATATTCTCCTACTGCTGCCAGAAATATCTCCCCAAAATGCAGATACAATTATGCTATGAACATCCGCACAAGCTCTTTGGAGAAAAGCCAGCATTCTTGCCGAGTGGGAAGAGGAAAAGCGGGGGAGATGAAAGTTGACCAAGGCTCTGATGATCAGGATGTGTAGTGTGGGCCAGGGGACGGGCAGAGGCAGAGGCCAGTGGTGCCCTCATGTCACAGCATATATCATGTCCTAGTAACTGCTAAGCTTCTCATGGGGATTTCTCTACAAGTCATGATTTAAGACCAACGGTTATTGAGGAATTAAACCAGTTTCCTTCCTGTGTGCATCTGAGCCTCATCAGCTGCAAACAGCCACAGTATGAGATGCAGAATATGCTTGCTTGCCTACCATCAGTCATAATTGTAATTCACTTTTTCTCCCCTTTCCTAATGTCATTTCTTTCCATTAAGGGTCTCTCTTTGTTTGGCCAGGCTGCTACTTGACACAAGGCTTCTGAATCTCTGATTCTGCCCACTGAGAGGCGAAGAAAGGAGAAAAGGTACTAAAAATGCCTATGCTCTGGTGAAGAGTTTTACAGGGGTTTCTAGCTAGAATTAAGAATAAGGTAGAGGAATGAAGGGAATTCCAGGTCCAAGGAATAACATTAGGAGACCACCTTTGGAGACACTATGGTCTCTATTCAAGCCTTGCTCTCCTGAAGTTACAGCCAGTAGAGTGAGACCACCTTCCTGCTTGAAACAGGCCAGATCGTCAATGGAGAAAACACAATCAGATCTTCTAGATGATGATTGTGGTGCTAGATGTGACGGATTTCTCCAGGATACTCTCTGTTAGGGGATTATAGCATTATTACCCAATTTTATTAGACCAACAATGAGAAAAATAGGATGCTTCTAAACATTTTTCCTACAGATTGTAGGAAATGTTTGTGAAGTGGCTTTTAATTGTGCTTGTCAGCTCTTCCTAGCATTTTCTGTAGGAAGTAAGGTCCAATACTTCCACCGTAAAGAAGCAGCAAAGCTTCTAGAATTATTCTAGAATTGCCCAGAGAATTTCCCATTTAGAGGACTCATGTCCAGGCTGGAGAATATTAATTTTTGGGTTTTTTTTTTTTGCTTTAGCCCCTGAGTTCTCCAGTTTGGGTCACAAGTATGGCAAATGATGATAATCCTTATAACAGCTAGAGAGAGGAGAGATGGTTAAAGATAAAAGGCTAGGGGCGCCTGGGTGGCTCAGTCGTTAAGTGTCTGCCTTCGGCTCAGGTCATGATCCCAGGGTCCTGGGATCGAGCCCCGCATCGGGCTCCCTGCTCGGCGGGAAGCCTGCTTCTCCCTCTCCCACTCCCCCTGCTTGTGTTCCCTCTCTCACTGTGTCTCCCTCTGTCAAATAAATAAATAAAATCTTAAAAAAAAAAAGATAAAAGGCTAGACAGGTCATCACTGGATGGTGTTGTCAGTGACTGTATTGATTACATCAGCAACTGATTTTTTAAGTGGTATCATCATGTTCTAGAACACTCAAAATAATGCTTCTTAATTAAACTATGGTACCATGTTTCTTACATCGTAAAATTTTTACTTTACATCTTCAAGAGACCATTTTCGGCTTATGTAGACTTAGTTTTTTGTGTTTTTTTTTTTTTGTCACTTACCGTCTTTGTGGATGTAGAATAAAGAAAAGACAAGTAAAATAATTTGGTTGTTATTGCAGGAAGATGTGGAAATGTGGTCATTTCTCTAACAAAGAGATCTGTTCCACTGCTATTAGATTTCTACCGTTGCTCGGTAGCTATGCCTTTCTGCATGTACACTTTTCACTTAATGTCGAATAATCATACAAGTTTTAAATGCCTCAGTGAAATTCATCATTTGTGTCACCAGCAACACAAACAGCTCAGCTAAAATGATAACCATATGAAAATCCGTGACCAAGTTTGCATTCGCGCAGGTAGTTACAACTTCATCATGACTGGTGATAGTGATTTTTTTTTTTAAGATTTTATTTATTTATTTGAGAGAGAGAGAGAGAGTGAGCACGAGAGGGGGGAGCGGGAGAGGGAGAAGCAGACTCCCCGCTGAGCAGGGAACCCGATACGGGACTCGATCCCGGGACTCCAGGATCATGACCTGAGCGGAAGGCAGTCGCCCAACCAACTGAGCCACCCAGGCGCCCCGTGATAGTGATTTTTAAGATGCCATCGATGAGAAAACACAGCTCAGTGTCAGAGATAGTGAGCATGTGAGGGGAAATGGGCATCGTGTTTTTGATGAAATGTGGTAATTACAGAAATAGGAGTTGACAAAGCCCTATAAATACTTTCTAAACCCATGGGACAAAGCTGAAGAAATATGGCTGGAGCATATTTGATTTTAGGTGAATATATCTTTAATTCCAGATGAACCCTGGCTCATAGCAGGTGCTCAGGGAGAGTCCTTTTAAGGAATGAATGGCTAACTAAGGTTGGTTTTTCTCCCCTGAAGGAGAAGGCAGAGTCTTATCACTGCTGCTGTTGATTCATAACACAACATAAATTAATTTTGATGGGATGACCTCACAGTTCGACTATGATTACTTTTAGTTTTTACATTCCATCCTAATATTCATATATATGTGCCTTCTTAGTCTTCGTAGTTGTAATCATAATAATGAATGTAACATTTTATACATTTCCCCTGAATATTATATCAAGACAGTATAATTATAATTTTATGGCTGTGTAATATTCCATTGAATTATACACAATAATTTACTTAAAAATTCCTTATTGTTATATATTTAGATTGATTGTGGTACTTTGCAATTTTAGATGGAGCTGCAAATAACATTACTGTGCACTTGGTTTTTCCTTCTGTTGAGTTATTTCCTTAGGAAACATTCCCGGGAGTGGAATTTTTGGGTTGAAGGGAATGATGCATTTTTATAGCCTTAGTATAAATTGCCATAAGAAAGGCTGTAATAAAATTTCAGTGACAATTTCTCCTTGAAGTTTCTGTAGGACAGGGGACTGTTTTAGCCACTTTGCAATACTTGTCTTCTCCATTTTCTGGCATGTATATGTCATTGGAAGCATGGCTTAAGAAGACAGGGAAAACAGATGAAATACATTGCTATGGCTTGGTTGTCACAGTGCTCCTCAGTTTACAGCCTGGAAGCTACAGTTCAGGTCTTGCCTCTGCTTTTCTAGCTTTCTTGGCTCTGTGCAACTGGATGGAAAGCTCTGATGGGTTCTGGGTTAAGGAATTATTAGGTAGCACAGAGAGTAAGATTCCTCTTGAATCCTTCAGAATTGTATAGGAAAAGGTAAACCTTGGTTAAGAAGACTGGGTTGGTCACTATGGAATTTGCATAATTACTTCATGGAATTACTTTAATTCCAAGGATCAAAATACTGATGTCTATTTTGTTGGATTCGGGATCATGTGTATAGTCACAAGTTATAAAAAGAACAGCTACAACCCCCAAATGTAGATAGCAGCTAAAAGTCAAGGGCACGTGAAGGCTATGCATGAAAAGTATGAAGTGTATGTTAGCATAGACCATGTCCTCATTGGGATGTGTGCCATTTTGGAATTTTTTTCACAGCCCTTTAGGTCATGTCTGGGCTTCTATCATGTCCTCTTCATTGCATCGAGGAAGTCGGTAACTAAAGGACTGAGATATTTGTTTCCCATGATAACTGAAGAGAAAAAAAAACAGGTATTACAATTCCTGTTGTTCTTACATGGGCTGTGTTCTTCATGTAGGAGGGTGGCGCTGTTGACCTATCTGTTGACCTAATGTAAGTGAGCTCAGGCTTTGAAATCTTTGTTTTCCAATAAATAGCTCCATTTATCCATGTTATCTCTCTACTCGCAGTTACAAAGGACATTAAGCTTCTTTTTGGGGAAAATGCTACCTCGGGCCTCCTGTGCAGCTATGGGAAAGCAAAACAACACTATCTGTAGAGGATGCCATCCTGGTTATTAGGACATGGAACATGCTGTTGGCTAACCTGTGGTACGATGGTCATAATACTAAGTCTTATAGAAAATCTCAAGACACAATGTGATGTTGGGTTATCCTTGCATATGTGATTCTCGATGTGTTATTATCCTTGAATAATGGACCCAGGGGCTTGAAGACTGTCACATTCTATTTCAATTTCCATTTCATGGTTCTGCTTTTTTTATGTGTGGCTTCTTTTTTATTTCATAAAGGCTTCAGCTGTGTATTAGGAAAGACAGACAGTGGTAGCCCAAAGTATGCATTCATTGCTTGGGACCCTTTCTACCATAAAAAAGAGAGATCCTGTCTCTCTCAGCATTCAGTCTCAAGATACACTTTACTTGGCCATGTTGGGGTCATATGCCCATCCTGAAACAAATTACTCTATTTAAGAAAATAATGTCCTCTGATTGGTGAACCTGAGTGATACTTCACTCCTTTAGCAGGTGGGGCTGGACACAAAGATTGGCTGTCCCAGAGCGAGCACGTAGAGTAAGAGAAGGTCATGCAACAAGGAAAAGCCGGGTAATCTTAGCAAAAGAGGAGGAAGGGATTCTGGATAAACCCAACAGTGGTCATTACAGGAGTGGTTCTAAATGCCAATAAGATTCACTAAAAAGATGAAGTGGCCTTTTCCAGTATTTTCTTTTCTTTTGGACATGCTTTGCATTGCCTCCTATGTATTCTGACATTTTGAGTCATGTGTTTAGAAGACTACATTAAGTATGTCCTCTGTCTTCTGCCTAAATTAATCCAACTTTAGATCAAAGGAAATAAAACCCATTGTCTTTTTCTAGTGTTTGGAATGATTTACTAGTTTTTTTAAGAGCCTTGGTTAGTGGGCTCTGACGTCATGGGATTCATGTCCACCTAGAACTTAATTCTACAACTCTGTAGTTGATATTCAGTGGTCTTCACACCTGAAGTAAAAATGATTTTCTTTTCTTGTCCCAACCTCTGCTTAACATACCAGCATAATTAAAAGAGAGATATACCAAGAGCTCCAACTTCAAGGACTTTTCTCTTGAGAGGGATTTAGTTGCTATGTGAATCATTATACACACTTCTTCTTATATGGGGATGCATGAGACCAAGTGGCTGCTCTCTAAATTTTCCCTAAGGAGGGGCGCCTGGGTGACTCAGTCAGTTAAGCATCTGCCTTTGGCTCAGGTCAAGATCCCAGGGTCCTGGGATGGAGCCCTGAGTCAGAGTCAGGCCGCCTGCTCAGAGGGGAGTCTGCTTCTCCTCCCCCGTAACCCCCCGCCCCCGGCTCATGCTCTCTCTCTTTCTTGTGTTCTGTCCCTCAAGTAAATAAATAAAATCTTTTTAAAAAAATAAATTTTCCCTAAAGAGTCATCAGCTTGTAGCTTACCAAGTTTCCTGTTAGAATGAACTTCCCTGTTCTTTCAGTAGTATGCTTTATATTTCTATAAAGTCTTGGTTACAGAACTTGTAAGCACCTTCAAGTTTCTTTATTCTAGCAACAGACTGAGAAAATGATGCAGAAAGAGACCCGTTCTCTGAAGTTACTGACCTCTACATACACAGCCGACACAGAGTCTCTGAGATTTACTCTAGTTTTCCCATGGTCGTATTGAGGATTTGGACTAAAGCATGATTATTCTATAACCCTGGGGAAAGAAAAAAATTGGTGCGTCTCGGGAATAGACGTCTGATCTGTGTACATACAGGAACACTCCAGGTTTCAATAGCATTGCCTGAAGTTGAGTTCAGTCCTCCCTCCCTCCCCTCCTTTCTTCCTTTTCCTGGAATAATGAACAGCTCTCAAGCCGAACTGGCTTAAACGGGCTCAGAATGAGGACTAATCAGTGTTTGAAACAATAGTGTTACCTCCCATTGCCTAAGATAAATGATACCTCACGTCAAAGAGTAGGAGATTTTTCCACGGTTCATGGAGCAGTTGGTATTTATGTAAAAATCAGTTTAAAAATAAGCTGTAATTTTTAAAAAATGCAAATTCTGAGGAAAACCTTAGTGAAAGGGCTGGCCATGGCAAAAGAGATAATTTGCCAGTTTTACATTAAGATTCAAGTCCTAAGAAAGAGATTGACCAAGGAAGATTTCTTTTTAATTTGGAGGACATTTCTTTTTCTGAAAACATAATGCATCAGCCAATCCCAAATTCTGTCTGGACTGAAATGAAGATGAAAAAAAGCATATAAGGTGGTCCCCCTCTCTTACCTCTGTGATAGCTGTTATGTTGCAGAAAGCAACCAGCCTGTCCCGGGTCAATAAGTCTACTTCATGGATGGAGCTGAGAGCTTACTGATGAAATATTGGATCTCTGCAGTCTTCTTTTTGTTCTTCAGAGGGGGTTTACACATGTGGTTTTGTTTATCCTCTTGTTTGTCATAGCTAGCTCAGTTGTTTCCAAATTGGGTAATTCCTTACACATACACACACACTAACCTACTTTAAACCTCTTTTTTCATAGTTTTTTTTTTTCCAGAAATTTCTTTCATCTTTTTACTCTATTATCGCCTTATCCTTATTCCATTGATGAGCTAATAGATGACACTTATATTTGATGGAGGTAAGAATGTTTTGATTGCATACACACATCAAGGAAAAAGTAAATCTTAAGTTTTGAGATGAAATAAGACGTGAAAAAGTATCACCAACCCCTAAGGTCGTATGTTCTAGATGTTCTCTATCTAGTATTATTTACCCTTTGTTTTAAACCGGCTTTTCATCAAGCAACATTTAAGAGAAAAGCAATCTTATATCAATTGCATCTTTCATCTTTGTTTAATTACTAGCATTATGAAAGTACTACATCGTGTTATGCTTTTATTGCAAATTTCCATTTCTACTACATAGGGTTTTGTGGGCACCCCTGAAAATCTAATTGTCAAAAATATAATAAACACAGTTAACATAGTTTACTTCCAACTAGCACAGTGCTTATAGCTCAATTAACGTTTGTTAGATGAATTTTTAAAATTCTGAGCCCCGAATAAGGGATATAGAATTGAACTATAAGACTACATTCCTTCTATAAATTCACTTAGAATATTAGGTCGAAAGAGGATTCTGATAGTCCTTAAATGAAAATGTCAAAGATTAAGTTATCCACTTTATGATAAAAGCCAATTATAATTATTTATTAGTTAACAAAATATCATACATTATCTGTCAGATGCATTCACTGTTCATGACTATGGCCACCACTTTCAGTATGTATTGAGTATTTCAATAGCTTTGATTATACGTTTATAAACAGTACTTATGGGTTTACATATATGAAAACAAGGGGTCTTAAACATCCTAGCAGATAATTTTATTACTTTATAGATAAGAAGTTGTAACTAAATGCCTTGAGTGTTTACCATATGCTGGGCATCACAATAATCATGTGATAAGCATTATCTCCTGTAGCCCTCACAAGAACACTCTGAGAAGGAGAAATAGACCTGCAGGTTAAAATTAATCATTTAAGGTCGCAGAACAAAGTCACTTAATAACAAACCTGAGATTTAAGTCACAGTTTTCCTGTGACCATGAGTTGGGCACTCTCCTTCACACAGCACTGCATATGTACATCGTTAGCAGCTTTGAAATTACTTCTGCCCAGCGGAGTCTGTGAAACTCCATTCTACCCTGTATTGTCAACCTGGGGTCTAACATGATTAAAATTCTCTTTGTTGAAACAAATAGGCATGAAAAAGCATAGGTAATTAAGTAGGGGTTGGGGGGAAGGGGGAAGTGGGGAAGTGTTGGTCAAAACATATAAAGTTTCTGTTTTGCAAAATAATTTCGGGAGATCTACTGTATAACATAGGGTGATGTTTAACAATTCTGTACTGTATACTTAAAAATTTGCTAAGAGGGTAGATCTTATGGTAAGTGCTCTTACTATACAAGAAAAAAAACCAAAACCCCCCAAAACACAAAGGGTGGCAGGTGGAAACTTTTGGAGGTGATGTATAAATTTATGGCATTGGTAATTATGATCGTTTCACAAGTGTGTGCTCATCTCCAAAGTTATTAAGCTGGATACATTAAATATCTACAGCTTCTTATTTGTCGATTGTAACTCAATAAAGAGGTTACAAAAAAGAATTATAAAAAAATTTTTTTCAACTTGAACCTCTAACCCAAAGGGAAGCAACTGAAGGATTCTCTAATGTTCGGGAGGTTTGAATAAGAGAAGACAACCATTTCTTGTCAATTCCTTTACAAAGTGGTCTAGAGTGGGAATCCATTTTGAAAGATGTGAGTGGTCACAGTTGAAGAAATCTTCAAGAAGGAGTAAATAAGTAGTATTAAATATTTAATAAATAGTAAATTTCCATGTGAGACAGAATTCCTTACCCACTAGATTTACACCTCAGTTTACTTCACATTTGGTCTCTAAGCACATGAATAAAACAACATAGCCATCTATCCAAGGAACTAAACATCTGAGTTTGGGCAGTTTTGAGTATTAGTTCTGCATTGGAACCATCCCCTGGTTTCTCTGGTTTTTCGATATTCTTGCTTGAAAATGTGCCCCGAAAGCAGCCATAAAATATGTGTTGTTTTTTTTTAAAGATTTTATTTATTTATTTGACAGAGAGACAGTGAGAGAGGGAACACAAGCAGGGGGAGTGGGAGAGGGAGAAGCAGGCTTCCTGCTGAGCAGGGAGCCCGATGTGGGGCTTGATCCCAGGACCCTGGGATCATGACCTGAGCCGAAGGCAGACGCTTAACCGACTGAGCCACCCAGGTGCCCCAAAATATGTGTTTTTATCAATAACTCCATATTTGGCTCCCCAAACATCTTTGCATATGCTTGTCCTTTGACATTAATATGCTTGCGTGGACAGAAATATAAAGGAGCTCATTGTTAATATCTGCCCTGGAACAGAAGATCAAGGATTTACGAGTATGGCTATGACTTCAACTATAGCAGAGGACTATAGATGTTTCAATTCCCAGCAGAATGCATACTTTTTCGAAAATGACCTGTGAACAGAGGAAATATCTTTATTTTAAACCTTTCCTCACATTACACCCTGAAAAAATGTTAAAGCAATTTGTGATTTAAAAAAATAGCTACATCGTTACTTTAGAAATCATTTGAAGAATCCACAAATATTTGTAGGGCACCATGCTTAAGTCAGGCAGGTCACACACATGACCTTTAATCTCCGAGTCCTGGAAATTAGATATGTCAGCCATCGTCACTTGATCGGCCAAACTTGGAATTAGAGAGGTAAGCTTGCCCCAGGACACAAAGCTAATAAGTAGTAGAGATGTGATTTAGACAGGTCTGGCTGTTTAAGGAGGGAATGCTATTTCCACGCCACGTGTGACCTGCCTCCCAAAGCTTTATTTCATATTTATTAAGTTACTTACATGGACTAGATATCTTGTGGATCACAAACTTGGGCCCACAGGTCATAAGAAAAATGAGGGGGAGCTGTAAATTATTAAGACATTTGCTGAGGTTATCCTGGAGCAGGGTTTCTGAAGCTCGGATGGCTGAGCAAAAGACAGAGTTATGGGGTAATGGGCTTCTTACTCTCTTTAAGAGGAAGTCTCCTGCCGAAGAGGGAGATCTTCATACTTGCTTATTTATCATTTGTCTTAAAATAATTACACCTAAATGAGGAGGATTAATGAAAGCCCAGGCTTCTTTCGTTGACTGATGCTTTGATTGATGGTAAATATAAAGCCCTAAATGTACACCATTAGTCCTGGGCATTTATTTCTTTAAAAAGAAAGACTAGCACTACTGAAATTATATTTTGCCGAAGTTGAGTGTTTTGTTAGATGTTCGTAAGTACTCTGCCAAAACTTGTGGGTCCCACGTGAAATAAATGGAGGAAATTCTAGATGATACACTGTCAACCTTGATGTCTATAATTGGATTTCTTAGAACCTTTAATAGGTACATTATAATCAGTGATTCCCAGGTGCCTCAAATCCATGGAGTGAGAATCTCTGGGGTGAGGCTCAGGCATTGGTATTGTTAAAAAGTTTCCAGGTGATTCTGGTATGCAGAAACGCTACTGTAGTGAAACATTTTTTAGTACATATGCTCAGGCTGGAGGCTGGTTGTTTTTCATATCCACAACTATTTGCCACAGTGGAGAAAAAATGATGATAAATGACACAGAGTAGGAAGGCTTTTGTAGTTTGTCATAGATTCAGTTCTTTATTCAGTGGAAGTCAATTTTGATCAGATAAACATCCTATGAATCACTAGCGATGGGAGAATGGATGGAACTCCAAGGGGGAATGGAAATGACTGGAAAATAAGCCAAATCTCACCCCGATTTCTGTCCACAATGCTTCTGCTTTCCAAGAGTCAGCAGCCAGGAGCACCTCCTGAATCCAGTGCCCTGGGCTGCCGTTCCCCTCTGCTGCCCGGGGTGTCCTTTGCTGCAGCCGTGTGGAGGGCTAATGTCTGAATTTCACCCTTCATCTTTTTGCTTTAGTCCTTTGATTCTGGCAGAGACTTCGGGTCCTATTAAATGGGCTCTTGTTCTCGTTGAGTCTGTTCAGTATGTCTGGAATTTTGTGAAATGAGTTTATTAAGGATCAGGGTTGACTGCCCTTCTTAATTCCTTTCCTGGAGCCCAGCGTCTCTGGGTAGGGACGAATCCAGGAGAGGAGACTCCCATGCTCTGGGCTTGCTCACCTCTCCAGCCACAGATCTCGGGACTATTGGGGTCTCCGCCTGGGCGGTGCTCTCCTCCCTGTGTGGCGCTTCTCTTTGACTTCAAGCTTTTGCAGAGCTGGCTCTCTCCTCCTTGTGAGCACGTCCTTTGTGCTTTCTGGCTAATTCTTATTGACGTGTCCTTCACAACTCAGCCTGGAGACCACCTTTCCTGTCAGTGCCCCCTCTTCCCTCACCTACTGGTCTGGGTTAAAGATCCCTCACATCTGCCACAAATAGAGCCCACACCATGATACCACACTGGTAACTGACATATATTTCTCCTCAGCTGGGTTGTAGATTCCTTGAGGGCGGGTCTGTGTTTCATTTTCCAGTTTCCACCTATTATAATGCCTGGCTTCTCAAACATGCTTAACTAAAGTTGATGAGTAAATGAAAGCACTCTTATTTCTTTCTCTCCCACACCCCACATGCCCGTCACCTTCCCAGCTTCACAGCATTTAGAACACTTTTTCTTCTTTTCTGAGCACAATCTCTACTCATAAATGGCAGCACCTCCTCAATACTGACATCGTTTGATTTCGACTTGCTCATTTATTTTTACTTTGTAATACGTATTTCATAAAAATATCATGTGAGTTTTGTATTCCCAGATGGCAAATTTTTCAAGACACCCTGTGTTCTCTAACTTCTTACTTCAGATAGATACTGAATGACTGTAGGGCTCTGAGGATACAGCGACCTAGGTCTGTATTTTAGCCTTATTCTGTTCAGCTGCGTGGACACTTTCTCTCATGGTGCCTGCGATAATGGTTCCAGCAATTAACTTTCTGCTTGCAGATGTCTTCATCCATCCTTTATTTTAAATAAACTCACCTCTTCATTTAATATATATTACTGAGCACCTCTCCTAGGTGCTAGGAATACAGCGATAAACAAAGTATACAAAATTTCCTGCCCCAGTGGGTGGAGGCACAAAGTGAACACTGTAAACAAGTAACATATATAGTGTCACAGGGTAATAAAGACATTGGAGAAAATTAATATAATGGAAGGAGGACAGTGAATGCTGAGGGTCTGGCAAATCAAAATAGGAAGACTCATTGATAATGTGGCCTCTGAGCAGCATTCTGAGGGAATGAGCCTTGTGGATATCAGGGAAAGAAAGTTTCAGGAAGAGAGAATAGCAGGGGCCGCTGCCCTGGAGAGAGCACGCTAAGTGTGCTGGCGGAACAGCAAGGTTAACAGTGTGGTTGGAGCAGGCGAAGTGGAAGAGTCATGGGGGAGGGAGCCAGAGAGGTGATGGGGGTGTCCAGAGACAACAGGTCCTAGAGGTCATGAAGAGAACTTCGCCTATTTATCAGAACCCTCATTGGGCATTCCCTGTAGAACCAATGCCCTTTGCAGGGCTTTGGAGGATACCAAGACGACTCAGACTCAGACTCTCCTCAGTGAGTCCAGACTCTGTAGCGTAGGTGCAGCCCCAGTTTGGGGGAGCAGCCTCTCAGATCCCAAGTATTGAAGCTAAGTGCTGACTCTCATACACTGTTGGTGAATGTAAACCGATACACTGTTTCCCCCCAACATAATTCCATCTGGTGGAATGTATACAAATTTAAAATATGCTCTTTGATCCAGCAGCTGTACATCTAGGTTTTTTTTTCCCCAAGTAAATAAAGAAGCATGCAAAGATATATAAGAAAGTATATTTATAATGCATGGTTTGTAACAGTGGGAAATTAAATATGCGGCAATGAGCTTACGTAAATGAATTGTGATATATCCAATGAAGGACACACTTTACATTTATTCAAAATAATGATGTAGGTGTTGATACAGAAAGATGATCATGATTTATAGTTAAGTGGAATAAAGTTATAAAACAGCATGCAAGGGATGAAGCCATTTTTATAACATATTAAAAACCTGTGGTTTTAGTATCGTGGAAATCTCAATGAACGTGAACCAAGGTATTAACAGTGCCAATATCTGCAAAGTGGAACTTGGGGTGATTTTCCTTTCTTCATTATACCTCTCTCTTTGGTCTGACTAAATAAAGGGAAAACTTTTCTGTGGCAATCATAGAGTGATTATTTCCAGTTTTTAACAAGGGAAAAAAAAAAAAAGACAAATCCTTGGGCCTCCACATACCCTGTGGCCTGCCTGTGAACGGCTTCTCACCTGATTTCCCGATCACGTGAGGTGGATTTCTAGGTCCTTGCATAAAAAGACTTACTGGCCCTTTATCAAGTTACTTTTTTGGTCTGCCCAAGTAGGGCGGATCTAAGGATGCATCCTCTTGACTCTCATTTCCTTCCACCCTTTCCTAAGTTTATTTTTTATTTTTTATTTTTTTAAAGATTTTATTTATTTATTTGACAGAGAGAGAGACACAGCAAGAGAAGGAACACAAGAAGGGGGAGTGGGAGAGGGAGAAGCAGGCTTCCCGCTGAGCAGAGAGCCCAACATGGGGCTTGATCCCAGGACCCTGGGATCATGACCTGAGCTAAAGGCAGACGCTTAACCAACTGAGACAAAGGCACCCCTCTTTTTTATTTTTTTTTAAGATTTTATTTATTTAATTTATTTGGAGAGAGTGTGAGCAGGGGTAAGGGGCCGAGGGAAAGAGAGAGTCTCAAGCAGACTCCCTGTTGATCATGGAGCCCAACGTGGGGCTCCTCCTTACAACCCTGAGATCATGACCTGAGCCAGAATCAAGAGTCAGACGCTCAACTGACTGAGCCACCCAGGCGCTCCCCAAAAGTTTTTTTGACATCAGTTTCTCCCAAATGAATGTGAGAAGTGGAAATACCACACAACGGAAGCCGTGTTTGACAGTGTAACCTGCATACTGGGTGAACTCAGCTTATACGTGCTGGGCCCAGTTTGGGACTCTGTGGTCCTTGATTAGAAAACGTTTCTGGGTCCCCAAGGACACTTATTACTCACGGTTGTTACTTCTTGAATATTACTGGTGCCTATTTAGGATTTGATTGAAGAGTTTTAAAAATGGATTTGTCCTGCCCCTTGCCTGTCCCCTATATAGTCCTGACTTAGCCAAGCAGAAAAAAATTAATAGAGTTCTGAAAGGACTGAACAAAAGCTATAGTTTCTCACCAATCCCCTTAGGGAGCTAGAGATGCCGGGGCTGCGGTGCAGAGGCATTAATTCTGCTTGCTTTGACTTTGCCAACTGTGTTTTATTTCTCTGTTTCTCGCTCACTGGCCACTTCACTGTAGCATTCTGTATAGAAAGAAAATATTCAGAAAACATTCAGCATGGTTTGCAGTTTCCCTCATGTGCTTAGGCAGCGAATGCTGTCAGAAGCACTCAGTATAATAACAAAACGGCTCTCATCAATGACATTTTTTTTTTTCATTATGGATTTCCTAGCTCTCTGATAGGCTGTGCCTTTGATTTAGGATTTCAAAAAGAATTTAATCATGAAAGAAAGCTCTGTGTGCTGGGTGAATCCTCTTGAAAGCAAATGCCTTTTATATCTCCAGGTTCTTAATTGTTCCTCCAGTCTGCTCTGCTGTTTTATTCTCTTTTATGTGTGGATCAACATGTAAATAGCCAAGGATGATGGCTGACTTTACTTATGGCAAATGTAATGGAAAGGTAGAAATGAAATCCAGGCTCAATGGGGGAAGGAGAGAATATGCCATTTGGGGAACAAGAGAGATAGGATGTTGATTCGCTCTATCAAAGGATGACTTTCCCATGCCTAAGTTTTTGCATCAGAAATATGGGACTATTCATATTAGCTTTCCCCAAAGTGAGTTACAGGGAGAAGTAGTCCCGTGAGGTGATCTAGGACAGCGTTCCAAGGTCAGAGATGGTTGGGAAGTGCTACGTACCATACACTATCCTTAATGGTTTACAACATGTACTAGCTCTGCGAAGATTTTCCATCAGGTTGTATTTTGTTGAATATAGAATTTTTCTAACTTATTTGCCTACTGAACTCTTCTAGAAGAACCACTTCTTATGCCCTGAGTTTTATGTTCCTTTCCTCCTTTTGGAAAATTGGAAAGATTAATGAATTCTCTATAATTTAGATCAAAAGATATACATACTGGAATCCAAAGTTAGGGTAAAAGAAGTCGATATGTTAAGGGGTCTTCTACTTTATATTTAATTTCATGATCTTTTAATTTAAAAAGATGCGAAAAGCAAATATGACAAAATGTTAACAGTTGTTAGTTTTGAAAAGAGATTATGGGTTATGCTCCTTTTGATTATGTGTTCAGTTTCTGAGAAAGTCAGTTAAGGTACATGGAAAATGTCGGTGTTAATTGTATATTCATCTGGGGCACCTGGGTGGCTCAGTCGTTAAGCGTCTGCCTCCGGCTCAGGTCATGATCCCAGAGTCCCGCATCGGGCTCCCTGCTCGGCGGAAAGCCTGCTTCTCCCTCTCCCACTCCCCCTGCTTGTGTTCCTACTCTCGCTATCTCTCTCCCTCTGTCAAATAAATAAATAAAATCTTTTAAAAAAATTGTACATTCATCTGTTCATTTATTCAACAAGTGTTTATCGAGTACTTAAAATATACCATCCATGATTCTTGGCACTTGTGATATACCAGTAAATAAATAAAGATCTCTGTCCTTGAGTTGCCAGACTAAGGTTTAATTCAATAAATATTGATGAATTGTTGAGGTTTGCTTCTAATAATGTCTGAGTAAGCTCTCATGTGACTAATCCTTCTTCAGATAACAGGTGTAAAGTCTAGACAAAAATAAGACAAAAGAAAAAAGCAAAACCAATGGCCAGAAGACTCTTGAGAACAACCAAATGCAAGTAGTTTCTGTGGAGGAACCAACGCTTTGATAAAGGGGAAGACACTGGCTGAATTCCCATTTTCATGGCTCATGAACTAGGTAAAGGCTCAGTTTGCCCTATAGATGGAGGATGCTAAAACTGTGAGAGAAAACCTGAAGTCTTTTTGGTCCATGGAATCAGAGGACAAAGTTCTGGACAACACAGCCTCTGGAAACTGATGAAACCAGAGAGAAGGAGCCTAAAGCTTTGCCTATAAACACATCCCAACTGACTGACCCCTGAAACATGACCGTTCGGAACATATTCCATGCAGCCTACTTAAGGATTAGACTGACACTGTCATCTAAGAAAGAGTTGGATGTTTGAGGCCTCTCATGCTCGTTACCTATCATCTACAAACTTAACAACAAAAATATCTTCAAAGGAATAAAACAGAATCTAGCAATCCACAATCTAGAATTATTTAACATACAAAGAATCAGGAAAATATGATTCATTATTAAGAGGAAAAAAATAAAGGCCAACCCCAAGATGAGCCAGATGCTGGGATTTGCAGGCAAGGATTTTAAAGCAGCTATTAGAATGTTGCTCAAGGTCATGAAGAAAATATGCTCATCATGATTTTTTTTAAAGTAAATCTTAGCAGAGAAGTAAAAAGAATAGCAAAGAATGAATGGAAATTCTACAATTGAGAAATACAATATGTGAAATTTTAAAAAATTCACTGGATCACCTTAAGTAAAAAGAGAAGATGACAGGAAAGTCTGTGAACTTGAAGAATGATCAATAGAAATTAGTGAATTTGAAGACTAGAGAAAAAATATTTTTAAAAAGAACAGGGCCTCAGAGACATGTGGCAATATATGAAAACATTTACCATAAGTATAACTCAAGTCCCAGGAGAATAAGAGAGAGGGAATGGGGCAGAAATAATGGCCATTTGCTTTTTTACTTTGTTGAAAGACATTTACAAATTTGAGACGCTTAGAGAAACTTAGGCAGGATATATACATAGAAAACCATGCCTAGGCAAAATATAAACTGTGGAAAACCAAAGATTAGGAGAAAACCTTGAATGTAGCTGGAGAGAATCAACACATTGTATGAAGTGGAATGACAATTCAAGTCATTACTGATCTCCTGTTAGAAAGAAATGGAGGCTAGAATACATTAGAACAAAATTTTATGAAGAGCTTAAAATGGCAAACTCTGAACCCAGAATTCTCTATCCAGAAAAAAATATCCTTCAAGAATGAATGCAAAATGAAGACAGTTTTAGATTAAACCAAGAGAATCTGTTACCAACAGACCTGAACTAGAAGTGGTGTTGACAGAAGTTCTCCAATCTGAAAGGAAAGGATTGCAGATAGAAATGACCAATTTCAAGAGTTACCATAAAGATAAAGTAATCAATACAGCATGGTATTGGTGAAAGAAAAGATGCATAAATCAATGTAATAGAATAGCGAGCTCAGAAATAGATCCACACAAATATAGTCAACTGATTTTTGACAAAGGTACAAACACAATTCAATGGAGAAAGGATAAGTTACCCAAATATATATATTTGTCAAAACTCAACAAATGTACACTGAAGATTTATGCATTTCATTGTATGTACATCTTAAAAGGAAAATAAACACAAAATAAGGAACTTTAGTTAATGATACGTGCATTGACAGATGGGGGGGGTTATGTGACTGCCTTCAATGTAAATTGAAATGCATTAAAACAAGATGGATTGATGCATGGATAGAGGAATGAATAGAAAGGTGACAAAGCAGTTTAGTAAAATAATAATCATAGATTTCAAGTGGTAGCGATACAGGTGCTAATAGTATTATTTTTCTCTGTATAAAATGTTTTGTGATAAATATTGTAAAAAATATTTATGGACTGCCCACTGTGGACTGGTATTTCTAACCATGGCCCCCCAAATCAGGAAGAAGTAGCTCTTTATTCTCAAGAATCTCCCAGTCTAGTGAGAGAAACAAACATATAAACCATAAAAAAACTATTATAAATTCAGTAGAGATGAAAATAAGTCATTATGGCAACGTAGAGAATGGTCCCATAATCCGAACCTGGGGTGGTCAGAGGTGGTGAGAGCAGGTGTCTGGCACTAGGTGAAGTTTGTGCTGGATCGTGAGGGATGAACAGTTTGCCATGTAATTTGGGGAATGAGGGTAGAGGGAGGATTGTCTCCAGGTAAAGGAGGCAGCATGAGCAGACAGAAAGAGGAAGGACAGCACAAGATGTGTAAACACCGGCATTTTGGGATGACTAAAGTTTGATTTACAAAAACAAATTGGTGGAATGTGAGATATATTCAGAGGCCAGACATTTCATTTTGGGCTTGTATATGAGGGAGCTATAGAATAGTTTTAAATGAAGACATAGCATGAACACATTTGACTTTTCGACAGACTGCTCTGGCAGCTGAGGAAGATAGGATTGCAAGACATTGGAAGAGTACTTGGGCTGTTACAGGAAAGTGTCTTGATGAGGGGGATAGGGGACTTGGCTTAAGACATAGGAAGACGGGGATATGGGTTTAAGGTGTCCATATAACTGATCGTATTTGATAGTTGGGACAGGGCAAGGGACATCAGCTGGAATAGTCCAGGGCAAATGGAGCACATTGTCATGTGAGATACTCAGGGATATGAATTGGAGGCAGGAGTCTGGTATGACTCTGAGACTCCTGACTCAGCTGACAGAGACAGGAGCAAGTTTGAAAGGGAAGATGATGACATACAGAGAAGTTGATGGTTTGTTGGTTTCTGCTCCAAGGAGTTTACAATCTAGAGAAAACCCAAACTTTGTTGGTGATAGTCGTTGAGCATAGAAGTGGCATCTCAGGTGGAGCATAAAGAATGTAGGATTTAGATCCCCAGAAAGACAAAAGGAGACATAAGACCAAAGGTGAGCTCTGTGCTTTGAGCTCTGAAGACATTTTTTTAATGAAACTGTTTTTTTGTCTCACATTGAGGTCTTTCATCCATTTTGAGTTTATCTTTGTGTATGGTGTTAGAGAATGGTTGAGTTTCATTCTTCTGTATACAGCTGCCCATTTTTCCCAGCATCATTTATTGAAGAGACTTTTTTTTTTCCATTGCATGTTTTTTCCTGTTTTGTTGAAGATTATTTGACCATAGAGTTGAGGGTCCATATCTGGGCTCTCTATTCTGTTCCATTGGTCTATATCGTCTGTTTTTGTGCCAGTACCATGCTGTCTTGGTGATCACTGCTTTGTAATACAGCTTGAAATCAGACAACATGATGCCCCCAGCTTTGTTTTTCTTTTTCAACATTTCCTTGGTGATTCAGGGTCTTTTCTGATTCCATACGAATTTTAGGATTGTTTGTTCCAGCGCTTTGAAAAATGTCATTGGAATTTTGATCGGGATGGCATTGAAGGTATAGATTGCTCTGGGTAGCACAGACATTTTAACAATGTTTATTCTTCTGATCCATGAGCGTGGAATGTTTTTCCATCTTTTTGTGTCTTCTTCAGTTTCTTTCATGAGTGTTCTGTAGTTCCTAGAGTACAGATCCTTTACCTCTTTGGTTAGGTTTATTCTGAGGTATCTTATGGTTTTTGGTGCTGTTGTAAATGGAATTGATTCTCTAATTTCTCTTTCTACAGTTGCATTGTTAGTGTATAAGGAAACAACTGATTTCTGTGCATTGATTTTGTATCCTGCCACATTACTGAATTGCTGTATGAGTTTGGGGGTAGAGTCTTTTGGATTTTCCAACTAATGATGTACTGTATGGTGACTAACATAACATAATAAAATTAAATTAAATTAAAAAAAACCTTTTTTTTGAATTTCTAAATATTTCTAAAATGTATGTAACTCAAGTACCCGTTTTTAGATTTTTAGGGGCCCCAGGGAGAAATAGATACAAAAGACAGGCATGAGCTCCATACATCTAGATCTATCTCTATTACTATTCTTACTAGGTCTGGACTGGAACAGGTACCTTGGATCTGCAACCACAATTGTGCTTTCTAAAACCTGCTCCTTGGCTGGATCTTGAGGAGAGGAGTCTCTAAGGCAGTCAGCATGATATTCTTATTCTCAGAGGTATTCTATAACTTCTAGGTGGCAGTCCTACCCAGACAGTTCTCCATCCAGAAGAGAAGAATCACTGTCTCATCTGTATCAAGCCCCAAGAGAGGGGTTGACGAGATAAAGACAACTTAGGACACCACATGTCATTATCCTGTTCCTATCCAAAAAGTAAATCAACTGATGTCAGAATCTGTCTACTTACACCAGTCGGATAGCTCACTCCTCTTCCAATGTTGGGGAGTGTATAAAGAGTGAGAAGCATAGAAGTTTTACTGGCATGCCATCCCTTACTGGAGTGGGAGTTATTTCATGGATACATGAAGGCGGGGAGTAGACTCCCTTCAAACATCCTTTACATCTCTATCGTAACTCAAGTCCAGTTCTGTTATCTATTTCAAAAAGACATTAAATATATTTTCATGGGGCAGCATCCTTCATAGAACACTCCCACTATGATAGTCGGCCTGCAGGTCTCTTTTTTCTTCACTCGCCATGGTTGTTAGGCACTCACATGTTCCCATTTGTAGACTGACATTCAGTTACAGATTATTGAAGCTGCTATCTCCACTTCTGATTGATCTCATTTGAACAAGATACACCTTTGATCGCTGTCTTCATAATGAATTCTGGTCCACCAAGTCGCAGTGATATTTATGAGGTAAAATTGGTCTTCTTTGCTGAGCCTCTAGTTCACCCCGACTTTTCACCCCAACCTCCATTGAAAGCACTGGTATGTCTACTGAAATATATGGAGGCTCTTGTCCTTTCAGCGATGTTCTCCTTTGAATTACCAGGCACCTCAGCCACTGTTAACTTTTTTTTATGTCAGAAGTGATGTGGACTGTCTTAATATTTTTCCAATTTTAACTAAGAATATTTCATCTTTCCTTCCAATTTCAAGTTAAAAGTCCTCTGAATCAGAATAGCAAATTATTTTCTTCCCAGGCATCATGATATACTTTTTGTCAGAGGCATTCCATAAGCTCTAGGTGGAATTCAAGGATACGTGCTGTACTACTCTCTCTTTCCAAAGTCAAGGAAGAAGTGTGTGTGTGTGTGTGCGCGCATGCATGTGTGTGTGTGTGAGCGTGCATATATATATGTATATGTATGTAGACATGTATGTATGTGTGTGTGTGTATATAATCTTCACTGTAGAATTAGTGGCTTTTAGTGGATACAGGAAAATCTCTGTCTCAAGCCTGGATGACATCACTGGAGACTCTTTTCTCCTTATCTTTTCTACCTTGCAAAGTGAGCTTGGGAAGACTTCTATTTGGAAATAGTCCTTGATCATGGAAGACTTAGAAGAGGTAAGTAGAAGACATAAGAGGAAGCCTGGCAAGGACAGCTTAGATATGTTTGGCTCTGGAACCCTGGAGAGTGGGCTTTCTTTGTCCCTACTGTCCCTAGGAGAGTGGTAAGATCTAGAAAGCCAAGAAGAAAACCCTTCAGCTTCCTTCTAGTTAAAGCCCAAACCTAAAGGTCAAATAATGCCCATAGCACATCCAGACCAGTGTTAGGGAAAATATGACAAACCCATCCTTATATTTACATACGGGGGCTTCTGTTCCATTCTCAAGGTTCATGCTCTTTTATCCAAATTCTTTTTTCAAGAAAGAAAGTGAGAGTAGTTCAACTGTTGGACTGGGGAGCCCTCGGAAGACTTCGCGTCTCCTTGGCAGGGGCATGGCCATTGCACCGTGACTCAGGTGACGTGGGACATCTCTCTCATCTGTACGTGCTTTCAGGGTGGGCAGGGATTTGCAGTTCTCCACTCTTAATTTCAGCTTCTTCAAGATGGTAACTGCATGGGTTCATCAGGGTTGCACGCTCAACCAAACTCTAGGTTTGGGAAGTGATAAAGGAAGCTTTGCAATGGTCTCTGATCCTGATTTACTGTCAGGTAAGCTGATAGTCTGATGCCACTGTAGCTAGTTAATTGTGTTTTTACCCTGGATGGGGACAAGGGAAAAGTGGTAATCTGGATACCAAATCTTACCCTGAACATTCACCCAGCTCACCAGGGAACTAGATCCCACGGAGCTTTAGATACCAACAATTTCACTAAGCAGAGAGCTTTATATTTTCCTGGAATATATTCTGAGCATGTGGCTCCCTCCTCCCACAATATGACCCATTACAGTGTCAGCTAGTCAAGGACTCAAGGACTTAGAATCCCAGTCAAATATCTCTTTCCATCAGCTCTCACCAACAGCCCCGCCAAAATCCTGTTCTTTTTGGAACTTTGAGTTTGGGTCTAGAAAACCAAAACATACATATATTATTCTCCATTCCCCAGTAATTTACAATTTGCTTCTCCTATCCTTTTTAAGACCCCAACACAGTGGAAGAAATGAGTCCGTCATTACCTGTCATGTGGCAAAGTGATCCTAGACAGAGGCCACTATAGTTAGAGTGAAAAAGATCTACAATAGGATGTAACGGGGAAGGGCACAAGGAGAGAAGCAGCAGGGCACACATACGCCCTCAAGCACTTCTTTTGCTAGAGCGCTGTGGACTAGCTGGGCATAGCTGGACAGGATGCAACTGTGACCAGTGATCCCGTGGAGAGGACCTCGCTCTCATAATGCTCTCCATATTGATAGGAACTATCTATTTATACTCACAGGGACTGTATATTTATAGGGAATTGTTATTTAGAACAGGGTCGGCAAAAATTTCTCTGTAAAGGGCTAGAGTACATATTTTTTGCTCTGTGGGCCACAGGTTCACAGCTACTCAACTCTGCCCTTGTCGTGTGAAAATAGCCATAAGCAATATGTGCATTACTGGCAATGACCACGCATCACTGAAACTTTATTTAGAAAGCAGGCGGCGGGGCCAAATTTGACTCATGGGGCCAGTTTGCTAACCTCTTACCTAGATAGCAGCATAAGAGGGAGCGCTTCCTATTCAAAAGTGGTCTTGATAGAAAGGGAGAGCTTTTGGAAGTCAACACCTGGTATATCAGCCTGCTCTATCGACCTCGCTCAGACCTGTTGAGTCAGCTCTCTGCTGAGCTACGCAAAGGGACATGGGATGAACCTCCAGGACCAGACTCTGTGGGTACTGCTATTTATTTCACATGACCCAATGGGAGTAGAGGGGAGTCAGAGCAAAATTTCTAGAAAGATTTGTCTAAAGTCACAGCCTCCCACTCACCTTGTCAATCAACTCTGGTAAATCATCTATCCCCATCAGGCTTTGGAAACTGTTTCTGTCAAGATTATTATTAGTTTCCATGTTACAAAATCCAAAGACTGCTTCTCTGTAGTCTCCTGATTCAGTCACTTTGTAGCGGACTGCTTTGTCTTCCTGACACTGTCTTCTCTTGCCTTCTATGACACTGCATTTTCTGCATTATCATTCTGCTTCATTGGCTACTCTTTCCTAGTTGCCTGTGTTGGTTCCTTGAATGCATCATCTAAATGTCAGAGTGACACACAGTTGGGTGTTGGGCACAAGCTTTTTCTCTATTTGCTCTTTCTCCATAACTGATCTCATTAGGTACTTTGGTTTAAATGACATTTATACTCGGTGACTCCAAAATTTTCACTGCAGCTCTGGCATCTTCCTTCAGAATTAGAGCCATATATACAATTGCTTTTTTTGATGTTTCTATTTGGATGTTTGCTAATTATGTCAAGTTTAATATTTACAAGACAGAAGGAAACTTGCTTTTTCCCTAATTTTCATAATCTCAGTTATACGGCATTATCCTTCCAGCTGACCAAGGAAGAACCTACCTCATTCTTTGTCTTTCTCACAAGCTCCACTTCTGAGCCATAAGCAAAACAGAGCCCAAAGCAAACAGCTTCTGTCCATCTCTGCCGATCCAAATCATCTCTCTGTTGGACTCCTCCAAGTTCTCTGCTCTTGTGGTTACAACCTGTTCTCCAGGGAAAAACCAGGGTGCTATGTTTAAAAGGTAAATTGGATTATGTCTCTGTCTGCAGAGAACCTTTCATGACCTCCCTCACACTCAGAGGAAACCCACAGATCTTATCATATTTGGCCCCTCCCAGACTCTCCAGTCTCACCCCCCTTTCTCCACTGCCCTTTGTTCCAGCTACATGGCCTTGTTTTGGTTGTAGAGGTGTCTCTTCTGTCTGAAATGTTCTCTTCTCCAAAATCTTTGCATGACCAGTTCCATTTTGTGCCTCGGCTCAAAAGTCAGCTTCTCAGGTCTTTCTTTATCATATATCACTTCAGTCACCACCCAGAGACACAGAGGATGACACCATTGTCCTTACTTTCCTCATAACTCTTACCATGAGTATAAGGGAGTATGTTTATGTGTTTATTGCATGTCTCCCATTAGAAAGTAGGCTCCAGATAGCAGGGATCTTGTCTGTCTAGTTTCCCTCTGTATCATCTAGAGCAGGGCTTAGCCGAGAGTTGCCTCTCAGTAAAACACTTGCTGAAAATGAATGTACACCTCAGAGAGCTTCTTTTCTTTCTTAAATATCTGCACCAGAAAGGTTGTCTCACAAGCAGTCAGACCTCCCCACGGTGAGTCACCAATTTCCACAATGCATCCCTTCTTCCTGTGGCAGTTGGTTGGTTTCTGGATCTTTCTAGGCTGTGTACTCCTGGATCCTGAGGGTATGGGCTGCCTCTTCCCAAGAGGGTCACTCTAGACTCTGTTTTTTTGTGAAGTCACAGTCTTCTACCAACTTCCTCTTGATCCCCTTGTACTTTTTCAGAGTGTTTTCCTTTTGGATTTTCTTTGACTATGATACGTACTTACATATGATAAAGAGTCTGTGAACTCTTGACTCCAAAAGGGCCAGTTCCAGTTTACACTGTGGTCTCAGCATAATTATTAGTGACACTCCCTTTTGTTCTCAAAATTGTCTCAGTTTGGACATTATGGGGTTGCCTGTACCGATAAGCCTGTGTGCAGTTATTCCTGCTCTTTTGTCGTGAGCCTCTGTTCCCCCAGCTTTTATCCCTCCTGGTGAGGGGTCTCAGGTGACATTACACTCTCAGTGGGTCCCCAGGGAGCCCTCATTACGAACTGTCACATCTGGCCATCGGACTCCAGCATGGGCTTTGCAGCACTGTCTTCTCATACCGGGGCAGACGGGCTAATTTATCTAGGTGAGATGAATTAGCGATTAACAATTAGCCTCCTTAGAGCTGCTGAGCTGGGCTTGGCACGGGGAGTTGCCTGACTCAGAAAGCTGAGTCATCAGCCAAGAGCCCAGATCCTTTAAGATTTGAAAACTTCTCATCTTCTCCTCTTCCTCTTCTGCCGGATGAATTGCTTGCTGTTCGTTAACAGACCTGCTAGTTGAGAATGAAATGAAATTTCTTTCTTTTTCTTTTTCTTTTATTCTTTCCTTTTTTGCCTTTTTTTTTCTTGAGCCTGCTTCTGCCTCACTGGCATGACCTTCATGAATCAGCAAATCATTTTACTTATTGATGATACCTGGTTTAGCAAAATTTTTTGATAGCCACGATTTATTAGTTATTGATTTGTAAGACTTAAAATGCTACAGTATACTCCTTTTAAATAGTCTATTAATTCAGATTTCTACCACCGAACTATATTAGTCTTCACCCAAATTAGTTTTTTTTTTTTTTTTTAGAGAGAGAGAAAGTGCATGAGCAGAGGGAGTGGGGGTGGGCAGAGGGAGAGGGAGAGAGAGAATCCCAAGAAGACTCCATACCCAGTGCAGAGCCTGACACAGAGCTCGATCTCACCACCCTGATATCATGACCTGAGCCGAAATCAAAAGTCAGAGGCTTAACCGACTGAGCCACCCAGGAGCCCCAGTCTCTGAAAATTTTTACCAACTCTGTTTTTGGCATTTTAACAGGCAAATATTAATTCTATTCATTTGTATTTAAATAAGTAAATTCTAATGTGCTAAACTTTTCATAGTGTTACTTAGTTTACAAACTACCTCAAAACTTAATTGCTTAAAACAGTAACCTTTAGTTTAGCTCATGACCCAGTGGATTGGTCGTTTGGCCTGAATTCAGCTGGGAGGTTCTTGGCCGGGCTCACTGATGTAAATGCAATCACATGAACTGGTTCTGCTTCTGAGGCGTGGTTGCGTGTTGGCTGGAGCAACGGGAAAATGGGCCATGTGTTTCTCGTCATCCAGCAGGCTCCTCTGGACTCTTCACATGGTTGAAGGGGTTCCAAGCACATTAAAAGGGCATGCCCAGTGCTCAAGTGATTTTCAAGCCTCTGCTTATGTCACATTTACTAATGTCTAATTGGCCAAAGTCAGACATATGGTTAAGATCAGAGTCAGCTTGAGAGGGTACCACCGAGGGGCATGGATGCAGACAGCAGAATTATTGTGGCTTTGTGGGTTTTTTTTTTGGTAAATAATTTATCAAAAGATTATCCACTGAAACATTGCCATAATTATACTTTATATGTAGAATTCAATGTTTTATTTTGTAACTAAACAAACCTAAGGAGGTTTAGTTACAAAAGTGTGGCAGGAACTTTATTGTAAAATTTTACTTAGTTATCCCCTGACATAATTCTAGAGATCAAATTACAGTGAGATTCTAATATGTTTTAGTAAATTTTATAGACTGAATCATGTTTTCCCAAATTCATATGTTGGAAGTCCTAATTTGTAGTGCCTGAAAACAAATTCCTGGTACCTGTATTTGGAAATTGGGTCTTTAAAGAGATAATTACGGTAAAATGAGGGCATATGGGTGGCCCCTAATCCAATATGACGGGTGTCTTTTATGAAAAGGGGAGATTAGGATACAGACATGAGTGTGCACAGAGAAAAGGCCATGTAAAGATATAGAGTGAAGGTGACCAAGCAGAGAGACCTCAGAAGAAGCCAAACCTGCTGACGCCTTGATCTTGGACTTACCAGCATCCAGCGCCGCAAGAAAATAAATACGCTATTTCAGCCACCCAGTCTTCGGTATTTTGTTATGGTAGCCTTAGAAATCCAATACAGTAAATACATTTGAATAAAGTCAATTAAATTATTTATCACATAATGCCTCCAGTATTGAAAGAAATGCTTATTTTTGACCCATCATGGTATTAAGATATTAAGAGTGACGACGTTGAAGGAAAACGCACTTCATCCATTCTTTCCAGAATCATTATTGAGTTCGGTCTTCATTCAAGAAAAGTATTTTAGCCTTTTTGTGACTCATGCACAAATTCTTATCACTTATTTGTTGGTATTCACACAATTCTATGTGTTCCTTTGGGGCATACACTATTTCCTTTCTCTCTGCTCTCTAGCACTAACAATTGATGGGTATCTTTGATTAATAGTTGATTAATGGTTGTACCTGGTATGAGCTAGACAGAAAGGGCTGGGGGCCAGGCATAGTCTGTGAGAGGAAGATGACATCAAGGGTGGTGGACTGGGGGAAATAACAGCTGATGATGAGGGGGTAGAAGCTCTTTGGGGCTGTGGAACTCGGAAGTCCAGGTATGAATCCTGTTCAGTCACTCCAGGAAGCAGATAGTCATGCCAGACGGAAGGAGGTTTTCCCCCAGGGCCATTCATTCTCTCTTTCTTAGTAGGTCTAATTTGCTCTGGCATGGCTAACTTTGTAAGCTCTGGTTTTTATCCCCTATTATCCTCAGGGCTGTGGATTCCCTTAAAAATGCTGTGCATAAGCAGACAATGGTTGGGTTCAGAAAGTATCCAGAAATGCAAAGAAAATTCCTCAGCAGAGAAAGGCTCCTTTAGAATGGATTTATTTGAAGACCTTATGGGAAAGGCGAGCCATAATTATTTTAGCTCCGAACAGAAAAGAATTTGATTCTTTATCCAGCAGGTGGGAACTCAGCTCGACTGCGCACAGAGAGGCAGTTCTCCCTCAACATCTGTGCAAGGAGAAGAGATTGCCTCTACAATTTCACAGGAGCAGAAGACACTATGGCTATGCTGTCTCCCTTCTCAGAGTCACTACTCTGAGAAACCTAGCGATGGTTGCCACATGTCAACTTCTGAACCACTTCCCGTTGGAATTAAAGCTGGGTGGAATTTTGGGGAGCCAAGAGCCTAGGGAAATGGCCTCTCCTGAGGCTGACAGAAGCTCAGCTTCTGAGCTTTTCATTTCTCTAATGTGAAATGAGAAGTGTGAATAGAAAGTGTGAACTGAAGGAGTAGGCAAGAAGACTTAAAGCTCAAACCCTAGGAAACATTGCTTTTTCTAAGTTGCAGTATCACTGAATCTGTCTCTTTCAGTAGACTCAATTTTTGGCCATCTTAATGGGTTATACATACCCACCATAAATAAATTGCAAAATAACATTTTCAAAAAATAATTTCACATAGAAATAGATTGTTAATGCATTACTTTCATAGGCATTAAAAATTAGCATTGAGTCTTGGAAATGTGTGAATTTAAGCAATCATCTACAGAACTCTTTAATTTAGAAAATATTTAAAAACTTCTTGGTGTGCCTGGGTGGTTCAGTTGGTTAAACATCTGCCTTCGGCTGAGGTCATGATCCCGGGGTCCTGGGATCGAGCCCTGCATCGGGCTCCCTGCTCTGCGGGAAGCCTGCTTCTCCCTCTCCTTCTGCCGCTCCCCCTGCTTGCACACACTTCTCTCTCTGTCTGTCGAATAAATAAATAAAATCTTTAAAAAAATTAAAAAAAATAAAAAACTTCAGAAGGGAGGGGCGCCTGGGTGGCTCAGTCAGTTAAGCATCCAACTCTTGATTTTGGCTGAGGTCATGATCTCAGGGTTGTGAGATCGAGCCCCGAGTTGGCCTCTGCACTGAGCGTGGAGCCTGCTTGGGATTTTCTCTCTCCCTCTGCCCCTTCCCTCCCCTACTCGTGCTCTCTCTCTCAAAAATAAAATAAAATAATAAAATAAAATAAAATAAAATGCTTCAGAAGGGAAAATGTCAATATTGATGAGAAAAAGTCAGCATCTCTGAAAACCCATTTCACTGAAGAACATTCTTGTATAGGTAAGCAATATTGATTTTAAGTGTAAAGAGTAGGGGATGGAAGTCAAAGGAAAAAGAGAATAGAAATGACAAACATAGAGGCTTACTTAACCAGGACATGACTTCTGGATGGTAAAGTGAGACTCTGAGAGAAAATGGTGTCGGCCTAACTCTATGGCCTGGGAGGCCTTCCTACTTTGGGTAGTTTAGGGGTAGAGGGCTCATCTTTCAGGCAGAGTGGGATCAAGAGAGGTGGAAAGGGATTGTGGACCAGCAAGAAGAAACTTTTCTGTCTTCAAAGAGAAAACAAAATGAGCTGCTGGGTAAAGCTTTACCTGACCACTTTTATTTTAAATTTATTTATTTGAGTAAATAATAATTCTCATGGCCAAAACATATTGAAAGGTCCTTGAAAGGTAGAAAGTGTAAAATGTAAGTCACCCTACACTCTCCATTCCTTGAACTTTAATTCCCCACTTCCCCTGTCCCATTTCTTGTTTCTATTTAGAGGTGATGGAGGAATAGACATTTTTTTTAACTCAAAAAGAAAAAATAAATGGTTGCAATACCACATTAGTAATTTAAGACCTTGGTTTCTTCCTTTAACCTCCTTTTGGACATGTGCCATTTCAGTACATCTAGAAATACCTCATTAAACACAATGCCCAGAACATCTATTATATGGACACGCATTCGATTGTCCAACACTTGTAATTGGTATATTTTAGTATTTGGGGTTTTTTTGCTCAACTAGCTTCTTGAGTTAAATGCTTATCTCATTTTTCTTCTTCAACAATAAAGGCATTTCTGACTCTGAATTTGCCCTGATTTCTTTTACAAAAATGTTTGTATATTGTAGCCTTATTGTCAGTAATTTCTAAAAGATTCTAAAATTTCAGTTTTGATCCTTTCTTCTTCAAAAACTATTTCTAAAAGTTTTTTATTTTTTTTATCCTTCAAGGAGATAGTCTTTTTATTATGCTTTGGCTATTAAGATATAGTCTGACCTCCTTTTTTTAATAGTCTGACTTCTTATTTCTAAGCTAATTCACATTATTATTTTAACAATGGAAGTTTTTTGGGAAAAAAAAATCACATTTCATGTGGAAGTGGTGCTCTATGCTGGGTCTCACCCAGTGGTGCCTGAAGAAGTCTTTTAGGACCATACCTTAAACCTGGCCCTGTTATTACCAGCTACCGGAATTATACAAGATCCCAAGGAAATTACTGGCATTTAGGAAATGCAGAGAGCAATCCCACCAATAACAATGAAGACACCATCCAGCGAAATTATACACCTCCGTGCCATCAACACTGAGTGTAATTCTGTTAGTTACCGCAAACTAGTAACTGGTGTTTCCTGCCACATTTGACAGACTCACAAATCCAGTTTTTCTTATGTAACTCGAAGGAAATTTTCTTCTCCTTGATGAAAAATGTTCACTTTGGAGGGGGCAACTAGAGCCTTCTCTGTACTCTCTCTTAATTTGATATATACCTTGTTCGTGATTTAAGTCAATTTTTCTCACCCTGTAATTCAAGTATCCCCCTCTCCTTCTCCCTAGATTGCCAAGTACAATGGTTTTGTTTAAGACAAGCTCCAAAAGTGGCCAGGAATGATTTGGCTAAGAGATGAAGTTGGACTTCTCAAAGGACCCTTAGTTCCATTGTGGATGCACACTTTCCACCCCTCACACCAAAAACCATTCATTTGCTACAGTAACCTCAGATATGGGTGTTATAAATGGACACAAAGCATCTGGTTATGAGGACAAGGTTTGGTCCATATTCAGGTACTGGGGGAGGGGGGTTCTGCTCAGAGAAATGTCACTCTGCATCTCTCAAGCCCTTATGTGTTGTTGGTTATACCCAAGAGATGGAAGAAAAACATAAGTACCTTTTCTCTTTATAAAGGACATAGTAATTTATGCATCCACAGGGGAAAACAGCATTGTTACAGTGCTGAACAACTTTCAATAAATCAGTAATTTTATAATTACCAAGAAATAGGTCAGCTAGAGAACAACAGGTACAAAAGGGTGAGTATGGTTAGCGTGACCCTCACTTCTTTTTTTTTTTATTCTCCAGTCTTATTAATGATTTTTGGACAAAACCAGTTGATGGGTTGTAAGTCCTATATTTTTTCCAGGTGTAGGAATACTGTTAGCTTATGTAGTATAATAATTCTATGAACAATATCTAATTAAGTGATTAGTTCTATTTATGAGTATCTTCTGAGCACCGTATTCTGACTGTGCCTTAGTCATTCACAGACTGATAGACTAATTGGAATGAATAAAACTCTAATGCAACAATTAATTTAAAATACTGTAGCCTGTGTCCTCTTTCTGGAATAAGACATTTCCTTGCCCACAGGGTTTTTACTGACCTATGTCCTGCGTGAGATCCTACACAAATTTGCTGAATTATTCATGAGGAAAACTGTGCTTTGGGAGAATATGATGTAAAGAGCATTTGTCTGTGTATAGCCCAGTGATGTGAAGCACATTCATATGACTGTGCACCACCAACCATCCCTGGCTCTTCTCCTCTTGCAAAACGGAAACTCTGTCCTCATTGAACGGTAACCCCCCCCCCCCCCCCCCGCCATATCCGGCGCCCTGGCAGCCACCAGAAGCAATTTCTAAATCTCAAGTTCTATGACCTTAATTCCATCCATCCTCATTCCTTTTACCTCTTTGTAGTAGTGGACACCATTGACCAACTTCAGCTTTATGAAAGTTTTTTTTCTTTTTCTCTGAGCCTCTCTGTTTTCTCCACCAGCTCCTCTGCTTCCTGCACCAAGTGGCTAAGTGGGTACTCGGGCAGCTTTAGTCATGATCCTTAGCCCACTTCTCCTCTCAATAACACGCGTCCCTCAGACATCAGTTGTGTGTGTGACTTTATCAAGTCTATTGAGACAATTCAGAAATTTGTGTCTGGTTCTGGGTTGGCCCTGATCTCAGGTGTACACATTCCCAGTCAAGAGTGTCTCCATCACCTCATCCTTAAAGTTTTCAAGGATTTCATCCTATTCTCTCTTCCAGAAACTGTTCCTCTATTCTCTCTGTTTTTCTGTTTTCTTAATTTATCTCGTCACATTCTCCCAGAAACTCAAATGCTTCTTTATCTCCTGTCCCCACTCACCAAGTACCATCAATTCCATCTTTGAAAATATTTGATGTCTTTTACTTTCTCTTTCCACTGTGGCCATCAGGGGTAACTCCTGGTGTGCTGCCTGGTATCCAACTTTCTTCTCCTCAAGCATTATGCTCCATGTGCCTTCCCCAAAGACCACTTTCCTTACGGCGATCTATCATTTCACTGAGCCTGCTTCCCACGCCTTCCTGTCTGAATTCCTCTGCTTGGTTTCATGTCTCTCAAACCACATTTTGTTTCAAAAAATGCGTCCCGCCTTCTCGTTGTGCTAGTCTCTTTCCTACTTCTTGGATATTTTTATTTCTGGGCTCCTATCCATGTGGTCCCCATCCTCCTAGCACCTTGTATTTTCCTCTACGTCCAACCTGACACATGGGGACCATTCTGGTTCTCGCTGGTCTCCTCTTTCTCCAACATTCTGTAGTCCCAGCTGAAACCACAGGAGTCTTAGCATCGTGTATGGTTCTAGGTTGCCTTGCTCTTTTATATGTATTTATTTTGTGTCCTTCTCACTTAATTGCAAATTCCTTGAGGGCATAGGTCTCCGTGGCTGCTGAATGACTGAAGATGTTCTATCAGATAGAAACATCTTGGGTTTGGAATAGCTGTAAAAAGGACAAGTTTAAAAACGTATCAAGGGAAGTTGGAAATCTTCTTCTAAAGTAAAGTAGTCTTGGCCAAATCACTTCTTTTTCCAGGTTGACCTGGTTGCAGTGCAGTTGTTGAGATCATGTTTTGGGAAGCAAAGCTGTAGATTCTGGAACAAGGCCAGAGAGAGTCTGAAGCTGGAGAAAGCTTCACTGTAGACACCGACTAGAATTAAGATGGGGCTTATGAACAGATTGCTCTTCATGTGCGTATGATTAACTTATGATTCTGCTCTTTGTCTTAAAAAAGAGCATTACTGAAGACATGGCTTTGTTGCTTGGTTGTGATAAGCAGCCAGAAAGCTGTATTGAAATCTGAGCATTCTGGGGGTGAAATTTCTTTTTGAAAGAAGCTTTCTGCATTGTCTATACTCTAACATTAGATGGAAGTAGAGAGTTACAGACATAAAGTCCAAAGATCTAAGGTCACAAAGTTTAGAGACCTAAGGATCCTTCCCATAGTCAGAAAATTGGAGGAATTTACATTTGCATGATGAGCCTAAAGAAGTTTATCAGATTTATAGATCTTTTCAAATCACCTGCTTTGGGTTTTGTTGGTTTCTCTATTGTTTTTCTCTTTTCAACTTCATTTATTTCTGCTCTTATCTTCAGATTCCTTTTCTTCTGCTTGCTTTGGTTTTTACTTTTTCTTATTTTTCTAGTTTCTTATTGTAGAACCTTCTTTTATCAGCTTCAGAAATTTCTTCCTAACTAGTATGTACATTTAATTTTATAAATACTCTTCCGGACATTGTTTTAGTTACTTCCACAAATTTTGATGTGTTATATTTCCCTTTTCATTCAGTTCTATATTTTATAACTTCTTATGAACTGAATGTTTGTAGCTCCCCCAAATTCACATGTTGAAACCCTAACCCCCCGTGTGTTGATATTTAGAGATGGGGCCTTTGGGAAGTATTAGATGAGGTCATGAGGATGGGACCTCCAAGATGGGATCAGTGTCCTTAGAAGGGGAGGAAGAGAAACCAGAACAGTCTCTCTCTCCACCGTGTGAGGAATACAGCAAGAAGACACCCACCTGCAGGCCAGAGAGAGGGCTGTTACCAGGAATCCAATCTGTTGGCACCTTGATCTTGAACTTCTCAGCCTTTAGAACAATGAGAAATAAAAGTCTGTTGTTTAAGCTACCCAGTCTATGGTATTTTGTTAGAGCAGCCTGAGCAGATTAATACACTTCTCAAGAACTCCTCTTTGACCCATGGGTTATTTAAAAGTGTAATGTTTCATTTTCAAGTACTTGAAGACTTTCTTGCTATCTTTCTGTGATTAATTTCCAGTTTAATTCCATTGTGGTGAGAGAGATACTTTACTTGATTTCAATTCTCTTAAATTTGTTCAAGTTTGTTTTATGACCTAAGATGTGGTCTATCTTGGTGAATACTGGTGAATATTTCATATGCATTTGGGCAGAACGTGTATTTTCTTTTCACGGCAGGTAGGGGAGAGAATTTTCCATAGATGTCAATTAGGTGAAGTTGTTTCTGCTGCTGTGTGTGTGTCTTCCTCATCCTTGACGATTCTCTCTCTGCCCCCTCTATTGGTTACTGCGAGAGCAGTTTTATTTGAGAGAGAGACAGAAAGGGCAGGAGCGGGTGGAGGAACAGAGGGAGAGGGAGAAGCAGGCTTCCCGCAGAGCAGGGAGCCCGATGCAGGGCTCGATCCCAGGACCCTGAGATCGTGACCTGAGCCCAAGGCAGACGCTTAACTGGCTGAGCCACCCAGGCGCCCCCTGGTTTTTAAATCTAGTTTTTTTTTATTATTATTATATGGACAATCCAGCTTTCTTTTGCTTTGCATTTGTGTGGCATATCTAAAATCATCTTACTTTTAATCTATCTATATTATTACATTTAAAGTGGATTTCTTGTAGTCATGATATATTGGGGCTTGTTTTTGTCTATCTGGTCTGACAATCTTTGTCTTTTAACCGATGTGCTTAGACCAAGGGTTGGTAAACTGTGGCGTGGAGTCTGTTTTTACACTGCCCATTAGCTAAGAATGCTCTTTACATTTTTAAAAAGTTGTAAACAGGCAGGCACACAGAAAAATAGGCAAGGGAGAGTATATGTGTCCTGAGAGGCCTAAAACTACTTATTACTGGCCATTTGCAGAAAATTCTTGATGACCTGCTTCCCCCACGTCTCATTTTATCCGTACAGTGATGCCTTGTCCCACACGGCAAGATCATATATTGCAAAGGAGTCTACAGGTGAAGTAAGGTTTGCCTTATTTGCTTTATAGCCTTGCCAAATAGGTGAGAGACAACAGATCTTTCAGTGATGCATGAAGTCAACCATCTGCTCCAGTTTCTCCAGGCTTTCCAGCTCTAATTTGAAGTTGAAAGAGGTTGTCTGGATCCAAGCAAGCTCTTGCACTGCCGAACGAGGGAGGGAGGAGGGCTGGCCTCTATTTCAGTGCCATGACTCAGGCTTTCAAGCTGTTCTTGACTGGGTCCTCAGGTGTCCTCTCTGGTCCAGAGCATTCCAGTTCTCTAGACCTACAGAAACTCTGGGCGATGGTCACAGATTCAGTCTTTCCTTGTTAGAGTCATTTCTAAACAGGGTCTTTGAATTTGTCCAGACTCTCCCCTAATCACTCAAGTGCAGGTGATACCCCAGAGGGATGATAAGTAAGCCTCAGTTGCTCTGATCCCTAAGATAATATTTCAGAAAAAAAGGAAGTGATGAGCAAAATCAAGAGTAACTCTCATCTCAAGGAATACTCTGGTTCAAGCATGGTTGGGATGATATAAATTAGAAGGTACTTGAGCGGGAGAAATAGGCTTTAATGGGATGCTTAGTGATCACAGTGTTCAGCCAAGAGGGGCAATCAGACGCTCCTCCACTTAGGTCTAGCCCAGACTTCCTTTCTTCAGAATAGGAATTTTTAAGATAACCAGCAAAACTGAATCTAAAAATTGCCGAGGTGGTGAAGGCTAGTGGACAGGGAAGTAAAGATATTTTCATCACCAGGTAGACATCTAAGCTAGCCTAAGAGACTGTTAGCTTGCATGTGTCTCTGCCAAATAATGTATTCTTCTCTGTTTTATGGGTATCTTCTCTATTTATTTTTTTATCATTAAATTTTGTCATGATTATGGGGCTCCTGGTGGGGTCAGTCAATAGAGCATGAGACTCTTCATCTTGGGGTTGTAAGTTCGAGCCCCATGTTGGGTGTAGAGATTACTTAAAAATAAAATCTTTAAAAATAACAATAATACATTTTATTATGATTATTTACTATTTAAAAAAAAACTCACTTGAACATGTTTGAAAAATTGCAGCCGACACAGACTTTAAAATGAATGGTTAGAGTCTCCCACCCAATTCCTATTCTACAGTATTACTCTGTCTCAGTTCTGGTTTTGATCCTTCACTTTTAATGTTTTTATGTACATAATTATAAAATCTTAGAGGTCTCACACAGGCTTCTGCGTAGCAGCAAGATACCTGCTAGAAATCATGCAGCCTGATCTTAAGCAATTTCCTTGATGAATGATTTGCCATTTTTTAAGGTAAGTTCTTCTTTAGGCTTTTCTGTAAATGATATTGTCTCATCTTTCTAAATATGACTCCAAATGCAAAATCTGTAAATTAAAAGAGAGAAAGGAAGAGAGACAGAGAAGAAGGAGAAGGAAAAAGGTTTGTGGTTAAAGGAAATGAGCAAACAATCTTTAGGTAAAAAGCATTGCATGTAAAATTAAAAGGAAAAGATACCTGGTGATATACATACATATGTTCTTGCTGATACTCAAAGAGCCACACTTAAAACAATGCAATGCTATTTTTTATCTGTCAAATAGACAAAGAATAAAAGAATGCTAATACCTAATATTAGTAATGAGGTGGAAAAATGAGCAATCTCATGGTGGAAATATGGGTGACATAATATTTCTGGTTGGCAGTTTAGCAATGTGACAAAATTAAATAATATGCATAACCTCTGATCAAACAGAAATGGGATTGTTAGAAATTCATCCTAATGATGGAAGAGGGTAGAAGCACAAAAATGCATGTATAAATGCTTTCTAATTGCATTCTTGTTTTTTTTTTTTAAGGTTTTATTTATTTAATTTGAGAGAGAGCAAGTAGGGTGGGTAGCGGGGTGGGAGGGAGAGGGAGAAGAAGACTCCCTGCTGAGTCCCAACCTGGGGCTCGGTCCTGGGATTCCAGGATCATGACCTGAGCCAAAGGCAGACTTTAACCGACTGAGCCACCCAGGTGCCCCTTAACTGCATTCTTGTTTTTAATGGTATAAAATTGGAAAAAAAAATTGAGATGTCCAAAAATATTGGTGAATAAACAGTGGCAGTTCTGTACAAAGAAATACTCCACTACCATTATTGAAGATGTAATAGATAGGCAAATATATTTATTTACAAGTAAAGATGTTGACTATGGTTTTAAGCAAAAATACAGGTTCCAAAACAATACGTGCAGTAAGATCCCTGAAAGTAGATAAGTCAGCATTAAGAATCGTTATCTCAGAGTCATAGGATGATGGGTGATTTTTAAAAAATTTTGACTAATTCAATATTTCTTGTTAAATAAGGAAAAATGCTTTAAAACATTTATCTTCTTCATAGTAAATGGCAATAATTCTTAACTTCCCCCAGGTTTCATTTGGCTTAGCTTAGCGTCTTATAATTTCCCAAACAACTATAATTTTTCATCCATGTGTTGGTTCTTTAGGTATTTGAAAGTCCTTGTGTACTTAGACATGTAAATGTTTGCTCTCATCCCCTGTTCCCCTCCTTTTTCATGCTAACAGTGACTCCTTTTGTTTAGCTATCCAGTTCTCCCCAGTAAAGCCCTCTAAGTCATTTTCTAAGTGTAGAATCACTGTGCCTTCATCCTTTGTTTCTTTAATCTTTTGGGCAAGTGGTAAGGAGGTTCCAAAATATGGAACCTTATACATGCTTTACTTCTACGGAAAGATAACTTTCCTATAGGTCTCTTTCAATTTAATGATCAGATTAAACTTAGAGTATTTAAAATTTAAGTCATCAGGTTATTTTTTTATGCTAAATGTTGTCTCTTTATTCCCAAGAATGCTTCCAAATTAGATGTTGTATAATCGCTCTGGAAGAAATTTGAGATGCAGTTGATTTGAAAAGTCAGATAAATACAGGAATATAGGAGGCTTCCTACTTTTCATTCTCAAGTCCTAGGCCAGTTGAGTGTCATAAAGAAAGATCTATATACCTGAAAGAACTATGGCATCAGCACACTGTTCTGAGATGTCCTTGCTTCTTCTGTTCTGTTTTTTGCATAATAAATGCAAAATGCTTTTTCTGTCCTTTCTTGTAAATACTTCTTACTTAAATAATGGAGAATGCCTGACTCTTGTATGTAATTACATGCTACAAAGACCTAACTTACAGTAAGTAAAAGGAAACGAACACTGGTCAAATTATTAAAATCATAATTAAACTTCTATTAGAAACTAAAATAATTTATTATATTAAAGTCTCCTTAGCTGTTACAACCTTTATTTCTTTCAGTTAGTAATAGACGTTGGTACTTGAATTTCATAAGTGAGAGGTTTCAAGCATGACATATTTCAGAAAATGAATATTCTTTAAGTAAAGCTTGGGGAGTTACTTACCTTCATATATCATTACCTTTGACAAACAAGATTGTTCTTGAATTTAGTAATAGCTATTCATTGCTTACAGCTATGGCATGTGTACAGTGTTCTAATGTTCAAAGTCATGTCTTTTTTAAGGACACACCAGCATTGGTTGTACAATTCATCTGGCTAAGCACCCAGCAATCTAGAAAAGAGAAGGCTGTCTTCAAAAGCTAAATTGTGGACACCATTAAATATATTTGGCAAAAATAATTCCAGGCAAAATCATCCTCTATGCACTTCTTCTGGGGACACTAGAGGGGATCTATGTGTTCCACGTTAAGAAAAAATGATGTTTCCTCTCTTTAGATCTTGAAATTACAAATGGTGTTTGAGAAAGTCAGAACTTGAAAAAGGAGTTGGTAATGAGGAAAAAAAGGCAGTTCAAAATGTGATCAGGGAAAGGCATCTATCTCCATGTTTATTAGTGATATAAAGGTTTGAAAAATCGAATCACTGTTTAGGATACTTATCCTCACTCTCAGATACAGAAATGCATGAGGACCTGTGTTCATTTGTATATATCAGAATTTTAATTTCCTGAGCATAGCTGGGTAGCTGCTTTGGTCAGTGTGGAGACTGAATGAATGAGAGAAGATGGGATGAGGGAGACAGGATGAGGGAGACAGAACAAGGGTTGGAAAAGAACAGGTAACAGGGCACAGTGCCTGTGGGTTATTACCATGTGACAACCTGTGGTTGAGGTGTGGGAAGGTTGACCACTTATAAATGACTCACAGGAGCCAGATGGAGTCCCAGGGGCTAGAAAGAGCCTATGAGGAGTGTCATGGAGAGATACTATGTTGGGAGATGGAATACTCCTTTTAGTCCTTGAGCATTCATCTTAGCCTTAGAGGAAAAAAGAACAAACCAATAAAAAAAAAAGTAAATACTCTCTTCCTCCTTAGTGTCTGGAAGTGCAACTCTGCTGTTTGCCTAAGTGGCTAGGGTCTTCAGTGAATAATTTATGGTCCAGTTTGAAATGTAAGCAGGTCCTATGAGGGGGGAAAAAGAGAAGATGAGAATATATAAGAAAGGATTAGAGGCGTATAGTCACCCATAATTTAGCAAAGCCCCTCATTTTATTTTGTGTTCATCTAAATGCACCATCAAGGGTTTCTGAAAGACACTCATCATTTGCCATTTGTAGTAGAGGTACAGTATCTAATGATGTCCTCTACCTACTCTCTAGCCTCAGCTCAAAAACATGCAGACATCAAAGAAATTGCAAAAAGTGAAATAGGGCAGAAAAGCAAACAGTGGACAAAGAAGTATAATTTATCAGGTGTCAGGCACTGTGATAGCTGTTATTTATATAAAATCTAGTTTCACCATAATGTATACAGTTTAGTTATAACTTTTACATTTTTTATGAAAAAAAATAACTTAGATAGTTTAAGAAATTTCTCCTATATTACATTGTTTTGAAATGGGAGAACCAAATTTCAAATCAAACTCTCAAATACTTACGTGCTTTCTAATAACCAAAAAATGTATGAACAGATCTTACTTCATTTTTAGTATCTTGCAAATGTGTGTAAGTCTTCATTCTATCTCTTCACCACCACATTTGAGAACAGTGTCCTATCTAATCCACCTGCTAGGTCCATCTCAATCATTTCTCCCCTTCTCCAGTTTTACTAACTTTCTTTAGGCCTCTAATATTTCTTGTGTACCTATCTCATTAGTCTTTTAATTGGTTTCCATTCTTCTGGTTTATCCCCTTTCCAACAGACAAGCAAACACTCTTTGTTGAAGTGCCTCCCATTTCCCTTCTCAACTTATTTTTTACAACTTTACCCTTATACCCAATGCTGAGTCTAGTCTAATGTACCATGTACTACCACATTTATTGACAAACATTTAGCGAGTATTTATCAAAAAATATTTGTCGACTGCCTCCTGTTTGCCATATATAGGGATGAGTTGGCACATAGGAGAAAAACTCAACTAAGCCACAGTATCTGACCACAAGGAACTGAAGAGTGGAGGGAAGAATAAACATGATAATTGATGATGAGGGTAAGAAGTTCCTCATGCTTTGGAAGAAGCACGCACGGGGTGCTGACAGTCTCTGGGATGGGGTGGCAGAGAAAAACTCTGCTATAAGAAATCTGGAAATCTAGGGGATTAGGGATGATGGAGTGATTTGACTAGGAGCAGAGATATAATTACACCAAAGAGTGTGATGTGCTAATTTAAGAGTCATGAATTGGAGAGGCCCATGGAATTATAATTGTGTGAGAGGCCTGGATGCAATTTGTGCCTTTGGGGGTATGTCAGGCTCCCAGATATGCATATGTTACTGCTCCAGAAAGAGGGAGAGGAAGGGAGGAAAGACACACAATCCTATCCCCGTGGAGGTATGGGGGTTAAGGAGCCCAATTCTAGTGGAATTGGATTCAGGGGCTTAGGTCTCTGTATGTTGTGAGCAGGTTGTTGGTGGGCTTTGCACCAAGGGAGGCCTCTACCTCAACAGTAATATAAAATTAAATAAACACAGGTTTGGTTCTTTTTTAATTTTGAATACAGTAATTATGAGTAGTTGTAACCCACATAATCCAAAGCTCTTTGGAGTCTCCAATAAGTTTTTGGAGTGTAAGTGGTCCTGAGAACAAAATGTTTGAGAACTGTTGGGCTGGCAAGGTAAGTAAAGGTCACAGCATGAATGGCTGGGTGTGCAAAGCTAAGAAGTTTTAATTTCATCTTAAAAATTACAGGGAGAGAGGCACCTGGGTGGCTCCGTAGGTTAAGCGACTGACTCTTGATTTCATCTTGGGTGGTGATCTTAGAGGGCATGTGATCAAGCCCTGTGTTGGGCTTGGTGCTCAGCGCGGAGTCCACTTGAGATTCTTTCTCTCCCTCTCCCTCTGCCCCTCCCCTGATTCGTGTGTGTGCTCAATAAATAAATAAATAAATTTTATTTAAAATATAAAAATATATTTTTAAATATAAAATTTTAAATATAAAAATTTTAAATATTTTAAATATAAAAATAAATTTTAACTAGAGGAGTCACAAATCAAATCCACTTGGTGTTTTGAAATATCAGTCTCCCTATCCTTCGGAGGATAGTTTTGTGGTTTAGTTCAGTGGGTGCTTTGAGACGAGGCATAGTGATCAGATAGGAGGCTGCTCTAGGAGTTCAAGCTAGAAGTGATGAGGACTCAAAGTACAGCGAAAGAGTGGTCAGAACAGATTTGAGAGAGATACTGGATTTCTACATGACTTGTGACTGGTACAATGCACAGCATGAGTAAGAGTGAAGACCCCAGGGTGACTCATCAGCTTCTGGGTTGGAGATTTCAGAGGATATTAACCACACCAACCCTACTCACATCCTCATGGATCTCTACGTCCCTCCCCAGATTTCTGGTTTTTTGCCTTGTTGAAACTCTACTCAACAGCCTCTGAAGCCCCTTTACTCACATGTATAAAGAACTGGTAGTGCCTGGGAACCTAGGTTTCCCCAGCCCAACCCTAACATGGCTTTATAACCAAAGACTGTCCAGGAATATGGACGCTCAGCTCCCTTGCCTTGAGGTGGCACAAATCCAGAGATGTCATGCACACTGTCCCTGTGGGACCAGGCTGAGGCTGGATCTTTTGCTGAAATCACACAGTTGCTTGGCTTCCTCTTTTTCCATTTTCCTCTTTCCCTTTTTCCCCTTAGAGTTTTCTCCTGGGAGCACTTCCTGACTCTGTGACTACTCATGAACTTCATCTCAGGGTCTGCTCTTGTGGAACCTGACCCAAGACAGGGATCCTATTGACCTTGCATTTGACTCAGAAAATCATACCAGGTATGGAGCAGATTTTAGAAGAGGGATAGTTGGTAGTTTTGGACATGTTGATTTTAAGTGCACTTCAATCATTATGTGGAAATATCTAATAAGTAGTTAGGTCTGAGTTAGAAATTCTGATTTGAAAGCCATCAGCATTATAGATAGATGGTGGATGAAGCCGTAAGTATGAATACGGTTAATTTAGAAGAGTGTATGGAAAGTTTAGAGGTAAGGCCTGGGCCACTGGGAAATTTTGGCCGTGCATATTAACATGTTCTTCATAAAAACCCTTTCATACAAGTAACACTTTATATTTTCATAGTCAGAAACATCATATCATTTGACCTTTACAACAACAAAGGAAGGTGTTGGCTAATTGAACATAATAAAAAAATAATAAAAAAATAAAAAAATTAAAAAGGAAGGTGGGAGATTATGTATAATTACTGTTATCATTTTTCAGGAGGAAATTGAGACTCTGAAAATTCATGTGAATTATCCAAACTCATGAAAATGACAGGACCAGCACAAAAATTTAGGTCATTTGATTCCCGGCACAAAGCTTTTCCTACCACCCAATTGCTTTTGGAAAAATATCGTTTTCTTCCCTACATACTCTTGCAATGTGTAGGCAATTGTCTTCCGTCCTGCAGACTCAGCATTCTTACAAACTCCTATTACATCTGCTCCAGCTTTTCTGGCATCCTCATGAATTTATCATGCGCTGCTGCAGGATAATTTGGTTTCCAAGGCCCAGAACGTCACTTTCTTCAGGAAGCCACATGGAACCAACTTTAGCCCCATGGTTGGTTCTTACTTCACAGTTTCAAATTTATTTAACAGCATGTTCTTTTTCACATGTTGATGTATGCCACTTTTGAATGTTTTTGACTCATTTTGTGTGCTTTTGTTTTTCTTCCCCAATTATACTGTAAGGCAATCTTTAAGATATTCTCTGTTACACAAAATAAATTCTCATTATATATATTTTTTGGAAAATATAAAAAAGATCAGCTATAGCTCTACATTATAAGAACTATTTTTTGTATATTTATTTTCAGTCTCTTCATTTTTTCCACATGCTTATGCGCTTTGTTTTATATAACGCTATTCCTGATGTTTGCAGTTTTTTCCCCAGGGCTGCTATACAAATGTATCTTGTAACAAATTTTGATTCTTCCTTAGCTTATATTACAGTGCATTGAATAAGGATTCAGCATCTGCTTGGGAATTCATTAAGTGGGAGACAGATTTGCAAAAGACACTCATATTTAAATCAGGTTATAGAAGCAAAGACGGTCAGCGAAGAGATTTATTGGGGGAAATGACTTTTCGCTTGCGGGGAGATTATGACTTTAGTAGAATAAAGTGCTTAACAGATGTAATTGTCTTCATCTGTTAGGATGGCCCTGTTTGGTGAGCTTGCATTTCTTACTTTCCTTTCCCTATTGGAACTATTTAGACAGCTGAGGACGGCGTATTAGAGGTAGTAAACAATTTGGTTTTATCTGATTCTTATTCAGCTGTCAAAACATGATTGTGACCTCATTTCAGAGTTTAGTGTTTTACACTGGAATTTGGTTATTTTAAAGAGAGTCTTGATAGGTTATATGTTTCATTCTTAGCCAAGAAACTCCAATCAAGTTTTCCAAGTTATTCTGCTCATTCATCTGGCTAGCATCCTTTCTTGGCGTAATGACATCATTGTATATAACTATGGCTCACCATTAATCTGGATGTGTTAGACTTTCAAATTTGTTCCTCCAAACTATATGCTGGATTTGCATTTTGCTGGATGACATTTAAGCAGTTTGCCTGGACATTACATATTCCCAGCACAGCTTGAAAATGCATTCACTGAAGGGCTTTGTGTCTGAGTTTAGATGAAAAAGGAGTAAACCTTCCTCTCTCTTGAGATGTTTAGATTAAGTTTAATTGATTTTTAAAATACATTAGCATGATCACAACACTTTAAAACAAATGAACCTTTTTTTTTTTTTTTTTTTTTTAATAAGGCAGGTTATATTGGGGGTTTGGCTTTAAAAGCTTTGAAATACTGAAATACCAAGGAGCTAAGGAGATTGTGTGTGTGTGTGTGTGTGTGTGTGTGTTTTTTTTTTAACTTAGAGAAAGAACAGCCCACTTGAAAAATATTTAAAATTTATACTTATGCTTCCAAAGTTTGAATAGACATAAACTTGCTTTTGGAAAGGAGGCTTTTCATTTTGAGGGACTTGAATTATAAGCCTTTTCATAGGAGAGTGTTGGAAACATAGGTCCTTGTCAGACTAATGCAACTTTATTGACTTAAAGCTTAGAAAGCAATCAATATATTTTCGGAGACATGTGGAAGATGGTAGAACTTCCACTCATGAATACGGTGGATGTGCCCAGGCCTTGTCTCTCAAGGTATGGCTTGTGGACCGGTGGCATTAGCTTTGCCACTCACCAACGTGGTATTGAACAGATGGCTTGCATATAACAAATAATGCTGCTTCCCTAGATTCTCGCCAAAGTGCTTGATCTCAGACCATCTCCCAACCAACTCTTTCTTAAAACTCTACCAGATCAGTGCCTTATAAGTAAAACAGTCTAAAAAACATGGTTTCCACTCACTTCTCTATGTAATCCACACCTATCCTTGAATCAGGGCAAAGCACTAGAAAATTACATACTTGTTTCAGATTACCTTATCCCCTGAACAACCACCTTCACTAAATTAATTCTAAATGTTAAATCTTTGGTTTTGTTTGTATTTGGTAGATAATTTGGGTCAAAGACACATTGCCTATCATTCTCTGTATACAGTTTCATTTGAACTTATAGTTAGGAAAGAAAAGTATGTACCTGTTTTCTCTAGATCTCTCTCTGACTCTGTCTCTTTCTCTCTCTCCAAATTGGTTTGCTTTTATTAAACAAATAAGTAGAAGTACTCAACATATTGGGTTTCTGCCTCTGGGGAAACTCAGAGCAAAGTTGAATAGGCAATCACAATAATTATGTCAAACCTCATACTTAGCATTTTTGCTTTCTCCTACTCTTTCTTATATCTTTCATATATTATTTTTTCCCCCAGAACTTTGTTGTGTACATGCAATTTATTTTAAGGTGACTTAAATCCCTTTTGAAAAGCAGAAAGGGTAAGCAGAGTGTTAGGGGTAGGATAAGAAAGGGTTGTTCAGAGGGCCAAAGGTAGTGATTCTATAAATAATAGAAACCTAAAAGGAAAATGGTAGTTTTGATGGTCATTCTGATGCCACAGTGACTCCAACCAACAAATGGTCATCTGTTCACTAGCAATCCTTAACAAGTTGTGGTCACACCACATAATGTACTTTCTTGTAGATTCTATTGTTTGAGAGAAATAATGCACATGGACAATATGTGGGTTTAAAAGTCTTTATACAGAATTCTTTCATAAAGATGATGAAAGAAATAAGCAGGGCTAAGTATTTATACCAAAATGGAAATGCAATGAGGATTAAAAAAAAAATTAACTCCTCTAGTAAATTTCCAGGATTGGTTTTTATATGACTTAGAATTTCTTCAAAGGGCATAAAAACTTGGAATCCTTGGCCATCTAAAAAATATTAGGCATGATTCCTATACACCAACAACAAGTCAGAAGAAAGAGAAATTAAGGAGTCGATCCCATTTACAATTGCACCCAAAACCATAAGATACCTAGGAATAAATCTAACCAAAGAGGCAAAGGATCTGTACTCAGAAAACTATAAAATACTCATGAAAGAAATTGAGGAAGACACAAAGAAATGGAAAAACGTTCCATGCTCATGGATTGGAAGAACAAATATTGTGAAGATGTCAATCCTACCTAGAGCAATCTACACATTCAATGCAATCCCCATCAAAATACCATCCACTTTCTTCAAAGAAATGGAACAAATAATCCTAAAATTTGTATGGAACCAGAAAAGACCCCGCATAGCCAGAGGAATGTTGAAAAAGAAAAGCAAAGCTGGCGGCATCACAATTCCAGACTTCCAGCTCTACTACAAAGCTGTCATCATCAAGACAGTATGGTACTGGCACAAAAACAGACACATAGATCAATGGAACAGAATAGAGAGCCCAGAAATGGACCCTCAACTCTATGGTCAACTAATCTTTGACAAAGCAGGAAAGAATGTCCAATGGAAAAAAGACAGTCTCTTCAACAAATGGTGTTGGGAAAATTGGACAGCCACATGCAGAAGAATGAAACTGGACCATTTCCTTACACCACACACAAAAATAGACTCCAAATGGTTGAAAGACCTCAATGTGAGACAGGAGTCCATCAAAATCCTAAAGGAGAACACAGGCAGCAACCTCTTCGACCTCAGCCGCAGCAACTTCTTCCTAGAAACATCGCCAAAGGCAAGGGAAGCAAGGGCAAAAATGAACTATTGGGACTTCATCAAGATAAAAAGCTTTTGCAAAGCAAAGGAAACAGTCAACAAAACCAAAAGACAACCAACAGAATGGGAGAAGATATTTGCAAATGACATATCAGATAAAGGGCTAGTATCCAAAATCTATAAAGAACTCATCAAACTCAACACCAAAAGAACAAAGAATCCAATCAAGAAATGGGCAGAAGACATGAACAGACATTTTTCCAAAGAAGACATCCAAATGGCCAACAGACACATGAAAAAGTGTTCAATATCGCTCGGCATCAGGGAAATCCAAATCAAAACCTCAATGAGATACCACCTCACACCAGTCAGAATGGCTAAAATTAACAAGTCAGGAAATGACAGATGTTGGCGGGGATGTGGAGAAAGGGGAACCCTCCTACACTGTTGGTGGGAATGCAAGCTGGTGCAGCCACTCTGGAAAACAGTATGGAGGTTCCTCAAAAAGTTGAAAATAGAGCTACCATATGATCCAGCAATTGCACTACTGGGTATTTACCCCAGAGATACAAAAGTAGGGACCCGAAAGGCTACGTGCACCCCGATGTTTATAGCAGCAATGTCCACAATAGCCAAACTGTGGAAAGAGCCGAGATGTCCATCAACAGATGAATGGATAAAGAAGATGTGGTATATATATACAATGGAATATTATGCAGCCATCAAAAGGAATAAGATCTTGCCATTTGCAACGACGTGGATGGAACTGGAGGGTATTATGCTGAGCGAAATAAGTCAAACAGAGAAAGACATGTATCATATGACCTCACTGATATGAGGAATTCTTAATCTCAGGAAACAAACTGAGGGTTGCTGGAGTGGGGGGTGGGGTGGGAGGGATGGGGTGACTGGGTGATGGACACTGGGGAGGGTATGTGTTCTGGTAAGCGCTGTGAATTGTGCAGGACTGTTGAATCTCAGATCTGTACCTCTGAAACAAATAATGCAATATATGTTAAGAAAGAAAAGAAGAAGAAGAAGAATGTAGCAGGAGGGGAAGAATGAAGGGGGGGAAATCGGAGGGGGAGAAGAACCATGAGAGACAATGGACTCTGAAAAACAAACTGAGGGTTCTAGAGGGGAGGGGGTTGGGAGGATGGGTTAGCCTGGTGATGGGTATTGAGGAGGGCACGTTCTGCATGGAGCACTGGGTGTTATGCACAAACAATGAATCATGGAACACTATATCTAAAACTAATGATGTAATGTATGGGGATTAACATAACAATAAAAAAAAATTAAAAAAAAAATATTAGGCATGAAGCTAAAGTAATTTTAATGGAAACTTAGGAAGAAATTATGATTCAATTAAAAATATTTTTACATACTCCTTTCAAAATTACATTTATTTCTTATATACAGTCTTATCTATACACTTGAAATAATGTAGATATCAATCAAAGGTAAATTTAAAAATGAGAAACAGAACTATAGGGTTGAAATGGGTTGAAAAGTCATGTACTGGGGCGCCTGGGTGGCTCAGTTGGTTAAGTGTCCAACTCTTGATTTCGGCTCAGCTCATGATCGCAGGATGGTGAGATCGAGCCCCACTTAGGGCTCTGTGCTGGGGGTGGACCCTGCTTAAGGATTCTCTCTCTCCCTCTACGCCTCCTTTCCCCCTCCCTAAAAAAAGTCATGTACTCTAACCTCTCACCTGAGTTCTAATCCTTAAGCAATCATTGCTGTAAACAAACTTAGACAAAATAATCATACAATAACTTTTTTTCCTTCTTTCTCGTTCCATTGAAATTGGTCTTTAGTGTTAGTCCTTTCCCCTTCCTGGATGAGATGTTGGTCAGGTTGTGGTAATTTTTATGGGATGTGGAAAGGTTTTCTGTTGCTAGAAATCACAAGACATGGTCTCAGTATTTAAAAGTCCAATCTCATATAATATTCAAACTTTCTTTTTGCTTTAATCTTATGGCTTCTTCTCTTTCTTGTCATAATATAGTTTTTCTCCCTTGACGACTGGTCTACCTCTCAAAGATCAGAAAAGGGGATGGAGGAGAGAAGGCTTCCTTCTGGCTGGTTGTGATGTTGCTCCCATGCTCTCTACACTTGGCAGGTGGTGAGAGCTCCCTTTTCCTTGGAGGGCTGCTTGTTATGGATTTTTCAGAGACTCCATCATGGGGATCACGCAGCTCACGTTCTCTGGAGAATGGCAAATGCAGCTCTATTTCTGTTGGATACTTGATTCTTCCTTAGACCCTTTGCATCAGCAAAAATGCAGATTTTAACAAACGAGGCAATAGAACATAAATGTGCAGATGAGAGAAGTTGGGAAGTAGAGGGAGGGAAGATAGGTGTGGAAATAGATGGGGACACTAAACCCTTTACTGTGCAAAGAAGGAAATCCAGAGACAGTCTCTACTTGTTTGAACAAGGGATAAATATTAAAATATATTATTATTATTATTTTTTAAAGATTTTATTTATTTATTTGACAGAGAGAGAGAGACAGCGAGTGAGAGAGGGAACACAAGCAGGGGGAGTGGGAGAGGGAGAAGCAGGCTCTCCGCCGAGCAGGGAGCCCGATGCGGGGCTCGACCCCAGGACCCTGGGATCATGACCCGAGCCAAAGGCAGACGCTTAACGACTGAGCCACCCAGGCGCCCTAAAATGTATTACTTAAAGTTGCAAAGGTAACAGAGAGATGAATTGTAATAGTGGATTAAATACAATAGAGAAATCAGGGAGAGATTTACAGAGTTGAAACCTATCTCTTTTAGCTGGAAGTCAATAATGTTTGAGTAGATAGATTGTAAAATATATTAGCATAAGTGTATTATTTTGAGTCTTAGAGGTAATTAACAAATGAATTAAAAACACAAACTGTTAGAAGAGAGGAATCTAGTTTCTTGTGAGGACCAAGAATAGGGGTGGGAAGGGTGAATTGGGGTTGAGTGTGTATATTTCTTGTCTTCCTCTTTTTAAAAAAAATAGTGCATGTATTTTTCTAACGAGATTTTTTTAAAAGATTTTACTTATTCATTAGGGAGAGAGAGAGAGGGCACAAGCAGGGGGAAGGGCAGAGGGAGAGGGAGAAGCAGGCTCCCTGTTGAGTAGGGAACCTCCCCCCGCCACCCCCCGGCCCATGACTTGGGGCTCAATTCCAAGACCCTGAGATCATTACCTGAGACAAAGGTAGATGCTTAACCAACTGACCCCCCCCCAGGCACCCCTCTAACAAGATTTCTTAACCTTTATTTTTAAAAGTATATTTTTTAAATTATGTAGAAAATATATATAAAATATATTATTTAATATGAAAAAGATTATTAATGAGTTAATCATTGCTGCAGGATATTAAATCAGTATAAAGCTATAATATATTGCTTAATGTGATACAACCATAGTATCTTCAGAGAGATCAAAGAAACAGAATAATAACCAAAAGGGATCTTTTTGTATATATATGAATTAAATATGTGAAAATGATCTATTAAAAAAAAATCTTCGGGGAAGGAAAGGGTTATATAATAATATAGTGAGTTTAGGTTATTTGCTTTTAAACAAAAATGTTGTCTTCAACTCTTATCCCATAATAAAATAAGTTCCAGATCATTCTTAACTAACAAATATTAAGCCAACAAATGCTTAGAAGGAAAATGAGCTTATTTATCTGGGCTCTACCTTGGGCAGGACCTTCTCTACTTAAACCGAAGGGGAGAATTGGCAAAAGAAAAAGCAAGGATTCAACTTATTTTGAAGCATTTAGACTTTGCACCTTAAACTAAAAGATGGTAAAGTCATTACAACAAATATGAAAATGCCTAATAATATCGATTTATAAAGAAGAAAGTCAATGAATTTTTATTTTGTCCCATACAATGGTAGGATTCCAGCACTAAGCATGACAGACATGACCTTAAAAATCAGTGAGAAAAACCCTGAGACCCCAATAAAGAAATGGGCAAAAACCCATGCATGCTTACTTTACTGAAGAACCAATGCAAATAATTAGTAAACATTAGAAAAGTATTTGCCTTATTTCATGATCAAAACTTACAAATAAAAATGAGATATAAATTGCACCAATTAAATACACAAAGATGTTTTAAAGGGAATACCCAGTGTTGGGATGTGTCATGAAGCGGTCACTCCAGACACTATTGTTAAGTATGAAGTGTTCCAAACTTTCAAGAAGGTAATTTGGGAATATGAGTAAAGAGTTTTAAAGATGTTCATATCTTTAGGGCCAGAAATTCAATTACTGATGTTTTTGTAGGATAATTTATAATTTATAATAGTGAAAAAATTAAGACTTTCTGAATGCTTAGCCATAGGAACTGCAAAGGAAGAAATAGTATATTTCAAATAATGTGCGGACATCAAATATGATAGTCACATGGAGCTATTAAGGATATGGAAAATGTTTATGATGCCATTTTAAAGCAGAACACAATATGATATCAAGTAGGCAAAGCAATATGTAAAAAAGTCAAGAAATTAATAACATGTTAATAATCTCTCTGGGAATTGAGGTTATGATTTTGAAAAAGAGTATCTTTTCTACTTTCTACTTCCTTCAAAATGAACACGCATTATTTTCAAATTGAGAACAAAACACAAACACTCAGCAGCTGGCCCCAGCTCCACAATCTGTTAATTGTGCAAAATTGGACAAGTGACCCCATTTGTGGGCCTGATGCCACAGTCCACACGATTTGGTGGCCATCCATTGAACTGTAATGGGCCTGGCAATTACAAATGGTCATGAAAGTGATGATTTTGGTTGTGGTAACTTCTGGTTGCACAATCCAGGACACCTCCTCGTTTCTTGTCTTGCATTTTCTTTAATATTTCCCCCATTTGGGGAAAAATCGTGCTCAAGGTCAGTGAAGAAGTTGTCTGTCTGTACTTGTGCCCCCCATCTCCCGACCTGGAGTTACAAGCTGAGTTTACAAATTTCAACACATGGTTTCTTATAGCCTTTAACCTTGGATTGGTCCCCATTCCTCACCCCTTTTTAAATACGGCCTTTTGACTTCCGCTGTGCACCAATAAACTTGAATTAGACAGAAAGGGGCACAATACCTCTTTATAAGAACCCTCAACCTTTCTATACTTGAAAAATAAATTGAATGTTCTCTGCACCTGATTCCCTCTTTGGATGACCTTTGGCTTCCCTCTCTTGACGGGGTCAGCTTGTACGATGAGCTCTGTAAAGCTGTCATTCTTGGATATGGCATTTTTGGTGACCCGGAAGGGGACGAGGAGAAGAAATGGAGGAATAAGGTTTAGACTTGAAGCTGGAGAGTCTGTTAGCAAAAATGACACTGGCTTTTGAGTTTGAAGATGTTGGTTTTTGAGAGGATGCAGCTGAAACTCATTTGTGGTCCTCAGGAGCTCGGTAAGTTCTCGACTCTTTCCATTGGCAACATAATAACGTAATGGTGTGATAGTTAAGTCAGAGCTCCATCTTTTGCACACTTCATGTTTTAAACTTTAAAGAGGCTCACAACTGAGCTTTCACAAACAGTAGCTGTTTACTCTCTTTCCCCTGAAATAATCATCGCAAATACCCCTCTGAGAACGTGTATTTTCAGATGCCAGGTAATCAAAGCTTAGTTGTACTCAGAGGCTTTTTTAGAACCAAATGGAAAATAATTGCTTTAAAGTACCCACTTGTGGGGATTTCTGCTCATCAGTGTAATTGCTAGCAGCCACTGTCTTTCTACCACAATAAATTCACAATGATTCATTAGCTTCTATTGGGGGGTGAAATAGATCATCTTGTTAACATTGACTTTGATTTTTGAACGGCTTCACTGATTTCATATTGGAATTAAATTTTGCACATAAACTAAAATAATAAATGCCCCCCCCACCTTTAAAAAGTGTAGGTTATAGAAGAGGACAAAATCAGAACTGAGCCAGCTTTGCAGGATTTAGATATAAATTCTCATTGTATTTACTCTAGGAGCATTTTTATTTCTTCTCTTTTGTCCAAGGAATTTAATTTCTTGACTATAAGACTTTGCACACAGAACCCAGCAGTTGGTAAATAATCCTTAGGATGTGGCCTCAAGTACCTTTGTCCATCCATCTCTCTGGTAGCAAATGAACAGGATGATTGCTGTGGGAAACTGCTGGATAAGAGTGCTTGTCAAGAAATCCATAATCTTGTTTAACAGATTTCCTAGGTTGATGGGATCATACCTAATGTACCTCAAGACTTCTTTGTATATGTGGATATTGATCAAAGGTTAACAGACCTTTGTTGATTTGCTGGTTTTTAAACCACTTGGGAAATACATCCTGTCTTTACCTTTGCCATAAAAATGGTTTGGAATGATTGTGCCTCAGTTGCCTTGTTGAGATTCCACCAACACGTGGAGAGGTCCCCCTGGCTTGCCAAGGTCAGCAGACGTAGGCTTCTGAGTCCCCTCCAAGCTGGAACACACCCCAGTATGTAAGTCGCCCAGCACGTGTCCAGTGGCTGCCTCTCAGTGGTACCATCCACGTCCCTGTTCTAGTCTCAGCCTCCTGAGCCCATCAGAGATCCCATCCTCTAGTTTCTGTGTCTACTGACAGAGCCAAGAGAAGAAACCCAAATAAGTAAAAGCCGTGATTGCTCATGGGTGTCTTAAAGTTTCAAATTGAAAGGGCAGATCGAGCCTTTTAAGATTGCTTCAAAGATAAATAAACAGACCAAGAGCCCATTTAACTATTTTAGGCTGCTTCAACATCAGAGAACAAAACGAAGAAAACTTCAAGGAAAAAAAAATGATTTCGCGAGAAGTGATATGGAGACAACTTCAGAGAGTTTGAAGGGACCTGAGAAGGGCCTGTTTGTCAGCCAGCAGTGGGCCAACCACGGAGCGAGCAGGGAAGTCTGGCCAGCACCAAAAACAATGCATGAGACGAACACGGGCTTTAACAAGTTAATATCAAGTGGCCAGAATTCAGGAAAACAGAACAGTCAAATCAGTCTCTTCACTGGCACTGTGAGCAGGGGGCTCACTTCACAGCAAACCCAACACACCCTACACTGTGTCTAATCATTTGTTCAGCAGGCCGTAGAGGTGGCCTATATCCAGCCCAGCACCAGTGATTTATGCAACTACAGTGAAGGGAAGCAAGAAGCATTTCTTTAAAAAAAAAAAAAAAAATCAGCGGGTATTTCTGATATGGAGTATGGGAAGCAATAACCTAGTTTCTGGGCTGGCAAAGGAAAAATAACAAAGTGCCTAATTTTTTCAATGCTGGGTCATCTCTAGAAGAAATAACTAAATAAAAGGATACCCATCAAAGTCTTTCAGAGTTAAACCAGGGCAATTTTCAGCTCTTTGGATGAATAACCTTAATTCCCATTAATATAAGCAGCATTTGTCTGGTAGTGGAGGATCTGAAACACATTGTCATGCAAATTTAATTTGGTGGAAAGCCTGCGATGTCACGAAAATTCTCAAAATCCTGATTTTAAAGAATTTTAAAGCTAGAGCTGAATAAACATGGGTACCCTGTGCATTCTGGTAGAATGATTTTCCCTAAGACATGTTTTATTAATGTAGGTAAAGGAATGGGGAGAAATATTTGATCATATGCTACTGTATTAGCCTTTCTATCTTTAAAACATAAGAGTAAGATTTGGAAGAAACTGTGGTTAAGGGATTACGGGGCAGCCATATGTGTCTTTGACGGAAGATGGATATGGGTCAAAAGTGGGAGAAGCACCAACGCTTGCATCTTGCATTTATTAGAGGTTCTGTAAATATTTGTTGTCCAATTGAGTGGCTGAAGGAATAAATGAAGTAAACGTTATTTTGTGCCCTGTCCCATTTCTCCCGTGTCTCCTTCCTCTTTGCCTTCATGGCATGCATTTCCACAGAGCACTTCCCATGGGTACCTGATCTCTGGGGAGTGGGAGGGCCAAGGGGTCATGATCCAAACTTATTCTGGGCATCCACTCACCCTGTGAAACTTATTTCCACTTCTGCACCTTACCAAACTCTGTGGGGGTATCTTAATACATGACATCCTAATATGCTGTAAATTATCTATCCGTGTAGCTTAAGATTTACTTAAATGAATGAATATCTTCTTCACATTTTGGATGAAAAATTGGGGGGCGGAAGCTCCCGGAGAAGAATGCAAAAACAATTCAAGATGTTTGCCAAGAAATCAAGATAGCAAAACTCTGGGTTTCAGTTCTCAGTTGAGGTGACAGTTGAAAAGAGAGAGTCTTCTCAATTCAGGAAACAAATTTCTGGCTCAGATAGCTCAGTAACTATATACTGTATTTGATTGGTTCTCAGGTGCAAATTTGAATGTCTCTGTGTTAGGTTGTAGTTTGCAATCAATAGTGCTGAAAAATTACTGATGGGCAGGCCACAGTTGGTATATTTACTTGTAATTGCCCGAACTTTGAAAACAGCTAAAAAAAAAAAAATCACCCCCCCCCCAAAAAAGAAGTAGCAGGCACCTGGGTGACAGTCTGTTAAATGACAACTCTTGAGTTCCCCTCAGGGTTGTGAGATCGAGCCCCGCATGGGGCTCAGCAGTCAGTGATAGTCTGCTTGTTCCTTTCCTCCCTGCCCCCACGCCATTCCTATGCACACAGGTACATGTGCTTTCTTTCTCTTAAATAAATGAATAAAATCTTTTTTTTTTTTTTTTAAGTTGCAGAATGACTGCAACAGCCTCTTGGAAGGGAATTCCAAAGAAAATAGTGGACAGAGCACTTTTTAACCCTTAGGAACCAAAAGGTTGCAGGGAAAGGAGGTGCTCTAGCTCTTCTTGATTGCTAGAGATTCCATACCAAAACAATTTAGTTCTGTTGTAGATTCTTTCTAAGATATACTGCATCAGCAACACTGTATGGAAAAACATGAACATTACTTCTGAGTTCAGAAGTAATCCCAAGAGTCAGACTCTGAACACGAAAACTTTTAGGAACACACATTCACCAGTGTATTTTAGATATCCTTTATCTATATATATGCACAACAGTAATATATGATAAAAACCCGTGTTAAATACATCTAAGAGAACTTGCTCAGGTTCTATAGGATAAAATTCAGTATGACAAGAACACATCATATCATTGTTTAATCGGTAGTGTTTTTCTTTCTGGTTGGTACATAAAATAATAGGGCATCTTAAAATCAATCTTTGGTGTCAAAGTCAAGGGCATCTGATATATTCTTCTAAAAGTTCCATGAGAAATCCTCTTTATGTTAGGGTTTACAAATTATTCAAAGTAAAAAAAAAAAAAATCAATGACTTCAACACACAAAGCCTAAAATCTAATCAACTCGTGAAGAAATCACATTAAAACCAGATAGAATGCCATGTGAGTAGCTACAGAAAGCAGGATGGACAAGTATGTTGGTAAAAGTTGTGTTGGAATTTTATGCACCCACTCTGCATGCAGCATACTACCTCGGGTTATTATATTTTCCCTGAAGCTAATTTGAGATTGCTTCAGGTTCTAACAACCCGGAGGGGGAAATAGGCCATTCTTCTGATTGTTCGGCTAACCTCACCATCTTTTTTCTTTTTTTTTTTTTAAAGGAAGGACAAAGTTATTTATAGACCCCATTAATTTAGCTTAAATGATTCTAGCTACTGGCCATGTGTAATCAGCTTTTTCCTCCTTTCTACTTAGAGTTGGCTGGAAACGCATCAGATGGAAGAATTAGAAAATGTATCGTTTAAGAGCATCCATAACTGCCTCTAATGTCAAAATACAAGTGGGGTTTCCAGGCCACATGAAAAATAGGCAGATTCAGCCCTCTGTGTAGGAGGCCAGCGTTTTGGCTGCGCACTTACAAATGCGTGGCCAGAGAGAGGCTCTTAATTTGTGAAGGGCCCCCTAATGTCGTCTGGAATGGAATTTGAGTATACTCTTCTATATTTTCAAGCATACAGAGTTAATTCACAGTAGGAAAAGTTTTAAAAGATTTTGAAGGAGACTGCTGCTGAGAGATTAAGGAAAGGATTATTTGGGGGGACCCCTGGCGGGTTTTGTTTTTTCCTGGGTAACTAGCCTTCTGGTTAATGTAGTGTCCATCACTCAACTCAGTGGCCCCAACTATGTTGTTATAAGAGAAATAGGGGCCTGTTGCCTGCACAGTCCTGGGTATATGGGCAGAGAGGGAGAGAATTTGGGGTTCTCTCTGCTGGTGGGACCAACTCTGAGCCCTCTGCCATCAACCTGGTCAACCCACTGGGTGACATACTCAGGAGGTGCTCAACATGGTTGAAAACAACAAAGGACAGCACTTTCCCATTCACAGAGGGGCGCGCTACCCCACATGGGAAGAGCTATGAGAGGACTTTGACTTTGACTTTGTTTTTGAAGTAATTTCAGATTTTGAGAAAAGTTGCCCAAATAGTACGAAACATTTCTATTACATTTAGAGTTATATTAACATCTTCCCATTTTTAATTTATTTTTTTTTCTCTCAGGCCTTATAATTCTTTTTTTCTGTCTATAACATAGGTTATATCTATCTATCCCCCCCCACCCCAAATGATTTGAAAAGTCTGACTTGGAGGCCAAGACTGACTTGGAGGCCAAGACTGATCTCAGCACTTCCAGTTGAGGGGTAAGATCCTCATCAGCCCAACCTGGCTCCAGGTTTTACCATCCTTCTGTCTTACACAACTAGAGCTCAGTCCTGCTCCCGGTTCCCGTAGCATGGCCTCACCTGAATCCAGACGGCTTAATGATCAGGCTATTCCTGATTACTCTCCCTCCCTGACATAACACTCAATGTTTGGTATCAGCCTGTTTCTCAGGCTCCATGCTTGCCCATCCCTCCTGTCCCCACCTTTGGCTCACATAATTGGGTCGGCTCTTATGAGCAGGTGCACTCTGCCTCCTCCTGGACCAGGACTTTGCATCTTTATTGCCAGACCCTCTCCTAGAGCCTGTCCCTGAATTACAGCCTGTGCACAGACTTCCCAGCCCTATGTATCCTGTCTCTTTGCATTTAGACTGAGCATCAGCCCCCTGATGGCCTGTTGTGAGGTTTTCATGACATGCTAGAACACCGGGCCATAGCTTATGTTTATTCATCCTTTCATTTCATCCATATATTTAATGACTACATCATTTAAACTCACCTATTCTGATTTGCTTGGATTTTGACCACTTATTTCTATCCCATTTGGACACTTCTGTTTGAATATATTCAAGGCGTCCGTCCACTGTCAGCCTCAACACATAAGCTTTTTCACCTTATCCCTGCTCATTTTTGTGGGTGGATTTATAGACTGGCCCTGAATTTTTGTGTCTTCTCTGATTCAAACGTGCAACAATGGTTATTCCCCACCAAATATGTCTTACATCTGTACTTGTGCAACACATATCACAGCAGGACTGACTCTAGTTTGGATCTTAGCTCTGCTACTTTCTAGTTATGTGGCCTGGTATCTATTCCTTAACGCTCCCTATAATTCATTTTCCTCATTTGTAAAATGGTGATCATAATAGCTTCGTCATATTTTCTTGGGCCTGGACTAAATGAGATTATCTGAAGCCTTTAGCAAGGTGTCTTGTAAATAGTAACTGCTTAATTCATGGCATACTCTCTTGAGAGGTAAGGAGGAGGTAGTTCAATGAAGCTCTTCGGAAGAGTTGAGTTGCACTTTGAAGGATGGATAGGACTTTGCCAGAAAGAGCAGAGGAGTCCATTCAATTAGGCCAAGATTTCCTAAATCCAGCATTACTGACATTTTGGGCTTCATAATTTTTGTTGTGGGGGGTCTGTCCTGTGCATTGTAGAATATTTAGCCCTAGATGTCCTCTACCCACTAGAGGACCCACTACATCACTCCTCCACTCCAGTCATGACAATACCAAATGTCTCCCATAGGCTCATCCCCAGTTGAGAATTCTCAGTTGGGCCAATAGAGGAGTTAAAAACCTTAGGGTTGCTTTTAGTGCTTTCCCATTCTCACCCCTGGTCTGTCAGCCCCCACTTTTAGGAACATGAGACATTAGTCTGGTGTCTCAACTCTAAGTGACCCTGTTTTTCACCAGTCCTCCAAATGATCACATGTTCATCCTACTAGTATGTATTTTGCCAAGATTATTTGCTATTTATGATGGGTCAGAGGCTGTGCCAAGCACCGAGGACACAAAATCCTTCCTCAGTCATAGTTTATGGCTGAGGCTCAGAGCTTGAAATTTATTCCTTCTTTTAGTTTTTTACATGCCAGGCATTCTTTCCGAATTCTGTTCCAATTTTTGTATAATTCATTTATCACCGTAAATCATTCATTAACTCGTTACTAGTAATCATTAACTCATGAAGATCATAATTGCTGGTGTAATTATTAAACATAAAATATTAACTGCCTATACCTCCATCGATTTAATAATTACCATTAACTCTATGCCTTCTCACGTTGGCTGCTTTAGGCTCTCTGTCTTCATATTGAGGCTCTTCCGGATCCTTCTGACCTGTGAGTCCAGGTAAGTGCATTAACTGCTGTCCCAAGATCATGCATCAAATCTTGATTACCCCAGGTCCCTTCTAGTTTCTTTTGCTCAACACCCACATTGTATTTATACCCTGTGGATTGATCTGTTTTCTTTAGTTAACACCTGGCTCTTTATAGCATTACCATTCACAAACCCCCTTAATTAAACATGCATAGGATTATTATTTTCAGGAATAAGACCAACAAAATTCGAAGGTGTACATACTTAGACATGGGGGTTGGGCCAGTCATGACAAAGTGATGTCTGGAATGGGGGTTTGGGTACGGTGCGTACATACATATGCATTCAACCGTAACGATTGCAAATGGTTCAAGAGCAATTCCACTCTCTAAATAATATCAGTTGAGAACTCTTAAATGCCACCCACTCTGAACATGAGGTATTTTACAAAAGGCAGAGAACAGTGAGTCCTCTACAATTGCAAGGTAGAAGGTGGAGAGAAGTGCGCATGCTGTGTGAATGTGCAAGTTAGTATCCTTTGATCAGAGGGCTGTGTATCTAAATCTTTCCCTCACAGCAGCTTAGGGATGGAACTTGTGGTCCTTGTGATCATGGCACTACATGAAAGGACATCCCGAGTGGGGATGCTCTCCAAGTCGGACGGGGACCTGTGCTGGTATGCAACAAACAATAGCTACTACACGTAGAAGCACAAGTCTTACTTTAACTTCTCTGTAATCCAGATGGCGAAACTGATTTCCCACGGTTACCTTTACTCTCCTTTTAGTATAGTTTTGCCACTTTCTCATGCTGGAAATTGATATGGAACACAAAAATGTTTAGACAGCTCCCTGGGAAATTTTTAAAAGCCATTAATTTAGAAACAATTTTGCTTCTATATTTTATTTCTTAATTGGTTATGACGGAAGTCACTGTCATACCCCAAAGGGGAGCATCGTGACTTCAGACAACACAGAAACAGCTACTCTCTTTGGAAACAAAGTCTTGTTTTCATGTAAATGCCCTCAGTGAGGAAGAAAAATAGAATCAGTCTGGAGAGCATAATACTTATGCCAGAACCTTTTCTCAAAAATAATCAAAGTCGGGGCGCCTGGGTGGCTCAGTTGGTTGGGCGACTGCCTTCGGCTCAGGTCATGATCCTGGAGTCCCGGGATCGAGTCCCACATCGGGCTCCCTGCTCAGCGGGGGGTCTGCTTCTCCCTCTGACCCTCTTCCCTCTCGTGCGCTCTGTCTCTCAATCTCTCTCTCAAATAAATAAATAAAATCTTTAAAAAAAAAAAAATAATCAAAGTTGTCAGGTAATAAGAGAAAAGGACGTATTTTATTCATCAAGTCTTTATTTGCTCCAAACGTGTGATTAGGTCAGGTTGTACCTACATACTATCCACTCATTCTTTGAACACTCCACAAAGACATTCTTGATGTTACCAAACACCTGGGATTTCAGTGGCAAGAAAATAAGTTACCTAACCTCTCTGAATTTCGATGTGTTATTTTAAGAGTGAGAACAAAGGTCCCTCCCTTGGGGAATTGTTGGGGGACATAGAAAACAACACATTTAAATCAGCTAGTATGTGCTTTGTGAATGCTTAATGAATGATAACTATTTCTGCCTATGAGTAGATAGGGTTTGTGTGCATTTATGTTGCAGATCATCAGAAGGACAATAAATTCTGGTCCTTCTGTTTTTGAATTTGAATTACAAAAAGTGGCTGTAATTGTTAATGGTATTACAACAGGTTTTTTTCACTTCGTGATATATCATAAAAGGCTTTGTTCACAACAGCGCTCACTGAAAATCTAACCGTGTTACATAAATCTAATGCAACTGGTTTTATCTGTGATGCTCAAGAGATAACATGGCATATTGATATACTAAACTAATTGGGGAGCTATTTCAAAAATGTAAAACTGTTCTGCTCGTACACCTAGCTTCCAGTTGTCTGTGCTGCCATTAATTTTCCTATTTAGAAAACAACAATTCAGCAAACAGCCATTGAACATCTATAATGAGCCAGGCAATCTGAGAGAGAAAAAGATACATGTCACATATCTGAACAGAAATTAATTGCAATTCAGTTTCCCTTAGGGAAGTAAGCCTTCACCAAATTGCTTTATAAGACGAACTTAATCAAAAGCCTAGGGGTTAGGTGAAGACACGATCCCCAAGCTGGAAACTGTGTTTTCTGCCTTCTTTGCCATGAGCTTGACCGAAGATGGGTCAATGGGATATGAAAAGTAATATGTACAGCTTTAAGGCAATATTCAATTGAACTGCTCTCTCTCAAATTCCTTTTTCATCTTCTTGTGCACAAGTCAGAGATCCTGACCTTTGAGCTGGAGGCAGGAAGAGGACAGGTCTTGGGAGTATAAATTCTGGGGAGGAGGGTTGAGGAAATGTGTGGGGAGATGAGTTCACCTGGATACTTGAGTGACCAAAAAGTACCTCCCATGGCAGATGCTTCTATTTGTGCCCTAGCACACATTTCCTCTTTTATCTTTTTAATAAGAGAATCCTTAAGTTTTAGCTGGACACATGCATGACCATATGGAGACTACATTTCCCAGCTTCCCCTGCAGCTACTGGGGGCAGTGACGTACCAAAGTGTCAGCCAATAAATGCCCGAGAGGATAGATCCCCTCCGTGGCCCAGAATTTCCTCTTCCCCTTCCAGCCGGCTGGAAGATGGTTATGGCTGCGATCGTGGTTTTGATGGGCGTGGTGGTAACTGTGTAGATGAGGACAACACCCCAGAAGATGGTGGAGCAACAAATTGAAAGACATGTGGATTCTTGAATGGCATCATGGAACACAGTTGCCCTGCTAGCCCTCACTCTATTTTGGGGTATCTTTGTACATAGCACTCTATTCCATGAAGAATGTAAGTCCCTCGTGTATATGTTGCTTTACTCTTTCTAAACACTTCTAAATGTATTAATTCATTTTACTGTTGTTTTTTTTTAATTGAATGCCTAAGGTAGGGTCAGTCTTACCCTAGGTTTGGAGGATACAGAAATGAATCACACATTCATCACGATGGGGGGTAGCTGGAAAAGAAAGAGGATTTTTTTTTAGGGTGATAGAAATTTGGAAAGACAGGGCAAGGTGGGGCTTGAACCACAGATGCTGGGGTTTCCCTTATGCTGAAGGAGGTCCATCTCTTTTCCTTTAATTCAGTGGTTCCCAGCCCGTGGTTTTTGGCCCAGTAGCATCAGCTGCATCTAGAAATTTCTTAGGAATGCTAATTCTCAGCCTCCCTTACCCAGGCCTACTAAATCAGAAACACTGGGGCCTAATCATCTGTGTTTTAACAAGCCCTCCAGGTGATTCTAAGGCATGCTTAAACTTGAGAATCACTGCTTTAATCCTTATAGCTGGCCTGGAATCTAGTCAAGGAAGTTTATAATGTACCCATTTTATGTATGGAAGAATGGAAGTTTAGGGGATTAAACAATTTTCCTGTGGCTAGTGGTAGATTCTGGGTTAGAATCCATGTTCCGATCTAATCTCCATGTACTAGCACAACTTCACTGTCCCAATTCTCCATTTAAAGGTTTGGGATGATTCCATATATAGTATTTCAACAGAGTAGCAGCACGGAAGTGGATTTTAGACTAGAGACAGAAGGTACGGTGACTGTTGGCTTCTGCAGATAGAGAGAAAAGACAAGATTTTGCATCTGCTGCCTGGGTGTGTTTCATATCGACCCCACACTGGGCCAAAGTGGGCTCAGGGGCCTTTCGACCCAAATCCGTTTTCCATTGCTGGGAGGGTGTTGGTAGTGCAGCATGCCCAGAAGGACCGTTCTGCACAGGCTTATGTGGCCATGGTGACTAGAGATTGCCTTTTATATCCTCCTGATCGGCAGATGTCCAGGTGCTATCAGTTCAGAAACAGTCTATTGCAATACTACCGTGACTCTTCAGAAGGTACCGTAAGCGGAAGTTAAAAAAAAATTCCTCCACATCCCCTTTCCAAAGGAGATAGAGGTGACAGGCACCTGTCACAAGCCGACCTTTCATCACGGACAGAGTCGACGTGCATACGTATGTTTAAAAAGCAGGACAAGCCGCGTTTCTTGGGGTTTTAAACCAGATGACGATTTCAAAGTTGTCTTATTATCCACCCTAATGCCTACAATGAATGAATACGAAAGTCATCTTTTTTTTTTTTTAATTTCTAATCTTCCTCTTTCTAAGCTCTGTTAAGGGGAGTGTTGTGGTAAGAGAGTTTTCTATATAAAGAGAGAGATGACAGAACCCCAGAGGTACAATGGCTGTTGCTTCTGTGAAGCTTCTGAGGGAAAAAAAGAAAACGTGCTCGAAGGACAAAAGGCCAGGACAAGGAATAGTGGGTTATTAGCTGGGGCCTTGGGCCCAAACTGCATTATGAGTCGTGATCTTGGTTTTATTGCAGGCAAGGCAACTTTAATCCAGACTTGAAACAGATCTATGTTCTCCAAATATGTGAGAACTGTCCCTTTCCTCCTAAGTACACCCAGGAGTCTCATCCCTCTGTGGGGAAGCAAGCAAGCCGGTGAGGAGTAAATAAGAAAGCAATGACCTCAAAATTCTGACTTCTACTGGTTTGGGCAGGCCACCCTCAAGAGGAACCCTCTAGCAAGTGTAGCATCAAAGAAATCTTGCCAAGAAGAGAGAACACCTTCCAGCCAGGCTCACGGCAGCAAGACCTCTACACTCAGGCACAGCTGACCAAGAAAACGTTCTTTCCCTTGACCCTGACCCATTCTTGGTAGAGAGCCGAGGATGGGGTGGAGGTGAAACCTCTGCCCATGCCTGCCGATTAACGCAGTAGCCAGGCTGTTCAGAAAACTCAGTGGGGGAAGTATCAAACCAATGAGAGTTGCCTGGCAGACAAGTAACTTAACCAATGGAATTTTTTACATTTAGACTTGTCTTAGGACCCAGAAAATACGAATTTCTTCATCCAACAAATTTCTGCATTGAGCACTGCCTACCAGAATAGCATTTGTGGTTGCAAAGATCACTAAGAAAAAGTCTTGGCATTGAGCCTTCTTCCTCCCCCTGTGAGGAGGTGACCACGCAGATACTGAACCAGCAGAGCCAAATCATGGTAAGCTCTGCCTTACGATTGTAACTGCAAATTTCCTGGAATGGAGCCATAGGCCAAGGGCAGAAGAATTTGGCTTCTTGAGGAATTCTGGGGTACCTGTTTGCACTGGTTGGGCAGACCTCCACCTAAGAGCAAATGAAAAGTCATGACCAGCTTCCTTGGTTGTATGGGTGACTGTGCAAAACATGATTTCAAGCTCCTTTCACCTTCGAGAAGCACCGTATCTGAGGAAGATAACAAACCGAGTGACTTGATCCAAAATGACGGGAGAAAGAGAGAATGCCCGCTGAGCCTTGGTGCAGGATGGGCATTCTCATTTCCTTGGAAAGCTAACCCTTAAGAACTCCAAGCTCCACACTCCGAAAGACTATGTCAAACAGCTCCAGTGTCTCCAAGATGCCTGATGTTTTTTTGCCTTTGTTCTTTGTTTTTCCGAGCTGACCTTTTCTTAATGATATTTTAGTGTAACCCAGGTTCATGTTCCATCAAATGGTATGTTTAAAAAAAGAAAATCCCATGGGACTTTTCTGGTAATTTTGCAGCAGTTTATTAGAATTTTAAATACTTCAGAAAATGGACTTAAAGAACTCACTTGAAAGAATTTGAAAGCGAAAAAATATTGACCTTTATAATAAATTGATATTGTTATAAAAATATACCCTAGAGAAGACTGGAAATGGTCATTTAGAGCTGGACACTAGCAAAGTAAGCTCTTTAATGTATCTCATAAATATATTTTATATGCCTTTCAAATGGTGAGAGAATAGTACAGGGTATTTTTTTTTCATCCATAATTATTTTCTTCTCATCATAGGTATCCATCCAGTATAATTTGTCCATGACATTTAGGTAGAAGTGGGAACATTTCCACTCCCTGTTTCTAAACACTGCAGCATTAACAATGTCAACTAGATCCCGTGTATTATGATAATGTTGATTCTAGTGCTGGTCACACAGTGATAAGAATTGCATGATGCTTTTTCCGAGGTTCTACCTCCAGAAAAGTGGTCATGGTGATTGCAGTTTTAACACAGAAATAATATGTTGCCCTTTCAAGTATATAATGAAGATCCTGGTTTGAGATTAAATAGAGTTCACCTGGGCATGTTTAGGTATAGAAGAGGATTCCTCCTGGATCTCTTCTTTTTTACCCCCTCAAGTTCATACTCTGAGTACCGGTGGATCAAGAAATGAGGAGAGATCTAAAAGATCAACTAGAAACTAGGAGTGGGACCCTAAGTGAAGAACAGACAAGCCAAGGAAAGGGATTCATTAGCAGAGACTGGCAAGGTCTGCTGAGACAAAGTAGTTGTGTTAGGATATAACGCTGTGAAAAATGAGTCCTCAAATCTTATGACTTAACGTGACAAAAGTGTAGGTTTTACTCTTTAAAGTGCAACAGTGGTTGGTGGAGGGCTGAATTTTCCCAAGACCCAGGAGAGCAAGAACATCTCAGTGTGCGAACTCCGCAGTCGCTGCAACAGAGGTAGAGAGGGCCAGAGGGCTGCTCATCCTTTCTTAAATACTTTGGCTCAGATTGGATCAACATATTTTCCATCATTGTCAATTGGCTAGTATTAGTTAAATGGTCCCATTTGCAAGGGGTGGGGGCCTATGCATTTAGTGAGTGGTACACCCGTCTGCCATACATTTTAAAGGATGGTCCCCAATTCAGAGGTTGTACATATGGCTGAGCCAGCAGCTCAGAGGTGCTGCTTGGGGCTTGCAGTTGGTTCTCCCACTGGCTGGTTATAAGCTCAGCCCCTTGGTTCCCAATTCTGCATTTGCCTGGGAGGTTGCTGCTCTCCCTTGGGCGAAAGCGACCCTGGGTCAGCCTGGTGGGCAGAGACCACACACCAACGTGCTGTAGGTTCCTGATTTGTTTTGCCAATGATACTGATGGAGCCAGGAGTCAAGGCAGTATATTTGTGTGTGGTATCTCCTTTGTCTGTTGTCTCTCCTGGGCTACATAGTTGCCTACGACATGTTTAGTCCAGGGAAGAGTACCCCAGAATTCCTCAAGAAGCCAAATTCTTCTGCCCTTGGCCTATAGCTCCATTCCAGGAAATTTGCACTTACAATCATAAGGCAGAGCTTACCATGATTTGGCTCTGCTGGTTCAGTATCTGCGTGGTCACCTCCTCACAGGGGGAGGAAGAAGGCTCAATGCCAGGTAACCTCTCGGCCTCCAGCTCTATAGCAGCTAAGAAAACCTCGCCAGTCCCCGTCTTCAGACCAAACCAGAATCTTGACCCCTGTTTGCCCTGGTTGGGCAAACCTCCACCTAAGAGCAAATGAAAAGTCATGGCCAGCTTCCTTGGTTGTATGGGTGACTATGCAAAACATGATTTCCTTTGTTTGGGCATCTTCTGGCTAGCTCCTCGGACTCGTGTCCAAAGCCTCTCCCTAGAGGGCAGCAATGGAAGACCAAGAAATGTTAACAGGCTTAGAGCACGGAGAATGCAAAGCATCAGCAGCATTCATGTCAAAAGATCTCAAGCACCAGAAGACAATGCCTGCAGCTTTTGTTAGGACAAGAGACAGGAAATCAAGCCCAGATAACAAGGCTCGTGACATCAGTCACAGTTGCACTCTGCTCAAATGTCAGTCCTTGACACGGGGCACCGGCAGCCCGGTGGGGAGGCTGCCAGGCACTGGAGCTCTCTGCGGTGCCCTGCTAGGGCGGGTGTGAGTGCCGTGCTTTCGGAAGGTGCCAGCCGCAGATGTCCTGCCCTTGGTCTTGGCAGAGACAGGGGGACTGGATCCATAGACAGCAGGGCCCAAGGGAGGAGTCAAGTGGCCTACAGCGTGTGGCAGGCAAGAGGGCTGATTCACAAAGCAAACCAGAGACTGTTCACAATTCTCAGAATCACCTGGGAGAGATCTAAGGGGTGGAATGTGCAAAAAGACTTTGGCCTATGAACGTGACCTCGGACTCTACAGAGACATATGGGCATCGAGGTGGTTATTCTTTTTTTTTTTTGAAGAATTTTTTTTAAAGATTTTATTTTATTTATTTATTTGAGAGAGAGAGAGTGAGAGAGAGAGCACAAGAGGGGGTAGGGTCAGAGGGAGAAGCAGACTCCCCACCGAGCAGGGAGCCCGGATGTGGGACTTGATCCCGGGAGTCTGGGATCATGACCTGAGCCCAAGGCAGTCGCTTAACCAACTGAGCCACCCAGGCCCCCAAGGTGGTTCTTCTTAACTTTTGTTTCTTAAATATTTGTTTAGCACTTAGTGGGGGCAAGTAAAAGATATAAGCCCTTTTTTTTGTTATTAACATATAATGTATTATTTGTTTCAGGGGTACAGGTCTGTGATTCATCAGTCTTACACAATTCACAGCACTCACCACAACACCTACCCCGCCCCCCAGTGTCCATCACCCAGCCACCCCATCCCTCCACTCCAGCAGCCCTCAGTTTGTTTCCTGAGATTAAGAGTCTCTTACCATTTGTCTCCCTCTCTGGTTTCATCTTGTTTCATTTTTCCCTCCCTTCCCCTATGATCCTCTGCCTTGTTTCTCAAATTCCACATATCAGTGAGATATGATAATTGTCTTTCTCTGACTTATTTCACTTAGCATAATACCCTCTAGTTCCATCCATGTCATTGCAAATGGCAAGATTTCATTTTTTTGATGGCTGCATAATATTCTAGTGTGTGTGTGTGTGTGTGTGTGTGTGTATCTTTGGAGTAAATACCCAGTGGTGCAATTTCTGGGTCGTTGGGTAGCTCTATTTTCAACTTTTTGAGGAACCTCCATACTGTTTTCCAGAGTATAAGCCCTCTTTATTTTAAAATAAGGGATTTTACATTATTTTATTTTATTATGATGTATAATTTGCATTTCGTCGATGATACTCATTTACTATGTGCAATTGTTTTGAACCTAACAACTTTTGGGAAAGCATTTGGCACCACATCAGTTTGTAGGATAAAATGAATAATTTATCCCTATTGGCAGCCCCGGTCCCAGAATATCAGTTGGTTCAGTGACGTCCATCAGATGGTAGTTTGAAATCAGCTATGGCGGAAGTAGTCACACTTACGGGAATCAGTGACTGTAAAAATTAGGGCTTTTTTGAGAGGGAAGCCAACAACGCTGTCCCCATTTACATTACTGTCCTCAACTAATATTATGAGGCACGAAGAGTTGAATCAAGTTGGATTTTTCCTGTAGGCAATTGAGAGCTTTTGAAAAGAGGAATAATGTTTTCAGAGAGAGTATTACAGATATGGATATTAATCTGGCATTGATACATAAGAAATGCAAGAATTGAGAGACTTGTGTAGCCAGTAAATAGTTATGAGCCTCTTAAAATAATCCAGGAACAAGGAATTAAGTACTTGAAGTTGAGTGCTCATGGTATAAATAAAAAAGAAGAAATGAGCCAAAGAACCTTTTAGTTAAGACCTTAATTTTGGCAAATAAGGTCAGGATGATTGGCCCTTAGTAGATATTCTTTAAATATGTGTTGTATTAAATTGAATTTGAATGAAACTTTTGTTCATAAATTTAATTCTCTGTTCTTTTTCTTTTCCCCTGTCCTGTCTTGGATCTTTCTTCATTCTTTTTGTTCTTTGCCTATGCCAATTTCTGTTTCTTGGGTTGCTCATTTTTTTCCCCCATCATTCTATTTTTCCCCACTTCAGTTCTAGAACAGTTAGTAACAGATCTTATTTTCTGCGCAGAAATTTGGATAACAAAATCTCCTGGCAGATGGGGTGATAAAGCTATCCCTCCCAGAGATCAGGTAGTTGGTATTCCCCAACAAAGGTATATCAACACAGGGTATTTCTGGATTGAAAAATACTTCCTACTCTCAGCATGCTCTTTCATCTCATTTCAGTAACATATTTTATAGATGGAAACAACAAAATGAATGAAATATGAATCACCTTTAAAACTTGCAGCGTGCCTGTCAAATTAATCGCAAAACCTACACACCAAATTCACTCCTTTAATTGAATGTCTTAGAGGTGCCACCCTTCAGCATATGCTATAGTTAATGATCAATTGTTGCCATAAATGATTTAACATTTGTGTTCACATGAGATGCCATGCCATAATTCATGGAAATGCCAATGCCGTAAAATAACGACAAACAGTGATAAATGGGCTGTCAATTTCTATATAATTACCCCAGATCTATCATCTCACTTTGGTATGTTGAAATGCATTAGTGCACAACAAATGTGCATCATCCCAGTGATCAATATCCTATTTCAAATGAAAGTGTGTTACTGTATAATTATCATGTTATATTTTCTGATGAGTTTTCTGTCCAGCTATGCTGTATTTCAATTTAAAGGTAAAATCACAGATTGTCTACCTGGATTAGAATGCCTACACTGGTCATAATTAGCACATGGTTTGATATGTGCAATTTTAATTTAGACCTTAATTATGGCTTGTGACATCACTTGATTGTTAGATGGTTTAATTTGTCCACTTGAAGTAGTGTCTTTGAAATAGCTATCTTTGGGGCGCCTGGGTGGCTCAGTTGGTTAAGCGGCTGCCTTCGGCTCAGGTCATGATCCCAGGGTCCCCGGGATCGAGCCCCGCATCGGGCTCCCTGCTCGGCGGGGAGCCTGCCTCTCCCTCTCCCTCTGCCTGCCTCTCTGCCTACCTGTTCTCTCTCTCTATCTCTCTGTCAAATAAATAAATAAAATCTTTAAAAAAAAAAAAAAAAAAAGAAATAGCTATCTTTTGCCCCAAATAAATCTCACTCTCTGAGCCTTTGATCTGAAAACTTTTTTTTTTTTTTTAGTGTATTAGTGTGGTTTTTTCTTCCTTCCCTTCTTTACTTTGCTCTCTGTTTCTTGATTCTGTTTATTTCATTTTGCTGAGGTAGGATTTTCTAGGTTAAAGACTGAGGTCAATCAGAACCAGTAATGAACAATTTAAAACTACCTCTTTGACGGGCAAAAAAGACCATTTTCATACATTCAGATACTTCAAAAATTTTTCTGATAGCTTCTAGAAAGAATAGAGGGAACATAAGCACCTCAGTTTTGCAGGCATCCCTGGGCTAGGCATGTCCTCATAAAGGGGCAACAAGCTACACCCTTGGCCTTGCTCAGCACCTCTAAAGATGCATGACAGGGAGTCACCAGTAATTTGATTGACACATGAGCCTGGCTTGCCCCTACTAAGACTGTCACTCAGCTAGTGAGAGCATGACTGATTCCTCAGCAGCTACCTCCCAGGGCTGCTCTGTTGTCCTCTTCTTGCCAAAACAACCGATTTCATTTATTTTTTTGAAATTTTTTTATTGGGTAAATTTGACATGTAACATTGTGTAAATTTAAGGTGTATATGGTGTTACTCTGATTATATATTGTAATATGGTGGCTGTTGTAACAATATTTATCATATTACGTATTAAACAATATTATTGTCTATATTCAATTAACTGTACATTAATTATCTATGGCTATCTTAGTACTTGTTACAAGTTTGTACCCTTAAATACCATCAATCTTATCCCCCCAGCCTCTATTCCCTGATAACCAGTTTTACTCTGTATTTTTTTTTAACATGTTTGATTTTTTTTTTTTAGATTCCACATATAAGTGATATCATAGAGTAGCTGTCTTTCTCTGTCTGGCTTATCTTGCTTAGCATAATGTGCTCAGGGTCCACCCATGTTTTTGTCCAGGACAGGAGATCCTTCTTTCTCATGGCTGAATAATATTCCATTGTGTATATGTGTACTGTATCATTTTAATTCATTCATCCGTTGGTGGGCATTTGAATTGTTTCCTTATCATGGCTCCTGGGAATAGTGCTGCGGTAAACATGGGGATGCAGGTATCTTGTTGAACTCCTGTTTTCATTTCTTTTGGTTATATTCCCAGAAGGGGAATTGCTGGATCATAGGGTAGGTCTATTTTTAATTTTTTGAGGCACCTCCGTATTGTTTTAGTCCTCCATATTGTTTAGTCCTCCATAGTGGTTGGACTAATTTACATTCTCATTGTGCATAAGGGCTCTCTTTTCTCCATATCCTCATCAGCACTGCTGTCTCTTGTTTTCTTGATAGTGGCCATTCTGACAGGTGTGAGGTGATAGCTCATTGTGGTTCTGATTTGCTTTCCCCTGATGATGAGTGATGTTGAGCTTCTTCTCCTGTTCCTCTTGGCCAATTTGATGTCCTCTTTGAAAAAAAAAGTCTATGTAGTTCTTCGGCCCATTTTTTTCAGATTTTTTTGTTATTAATTGTGTTTCTTCTTTGCATATTTTTGATATTAACCCCTTATCTGATATATGGTTGGCAAAAACTTTCTCCCATTCTTCAGGCTGCCTTTTCGTTTTGTTAATTGTTTCTTTTGCTGTGCAGAAGCTTTTGAGTTCGACTGAGTTCATTTGTTAATGTTTGCTTTAGCTGTTTGTGAAAAGCAATCATTTTTAGAAGTTATATAATCTGTTTCTTTTTGGAAAAAAAATAGTCATTCACTGAGAGAGTACTCTAGTAAAGATTTTTTTAAAAAATGAATTAAATTGTGGTCTGAACGTCTAGGCAGGAAAAGTGTGATGCTGGAAAGAAACATAATTTGGGAGGAGGTGAGACACCTGAGAACCCTAGGAGACTTTTCCCGAACTTGGGGATTGGGGCTCTGAAACGTGGGGTACAGTATGTGTCCTTGCTCAGGATCTGTAGCGTAGCAGTGGGGTTTCTCTGCACGTTCTCTGACATCTATTGACCCTAATAAACTCCCTCTGGCCAAGGGAGTCCTGTATTTGCTGACAATACAAACAGGCCAGAGAACACACGGGTGACCCCCTAGGATGACTCTCCTTTGGCCGTTTTTCTGAGGGCTTCCTGACCCCCAGGACTATCTCCCGCTCACCTTTCCACACCTACAAACCCCATTGGGTATCTTTGCCCCGTGCTCTCTCTGGAAGTAAACCTGAATTTCCCTCTAACTTCTATTTTTCAAAGCTTGCATGAGCAACTGAATTCATTATCTGAATTCTTGCTTCCCTCATTCCCATCATCCCCAATCATCTCATTCCCATCATTGCGTCCCATCACTTCTCAATGTGAATTTTAAAATATCCCCTGAAGGCCCCCCTAACATGATTTCATTCCCCATCCAAGCTCTCTTCATGCCAAAACTTCTGGCCCTCGTTCTGTCCTGTGAGCTGGCCACGCTCCATCCTCGGGCTTTTACCTGAGACCAAACAATTCTTGTCTCCTGTTTTTCCTCTGTGAATTCCTATTCATCTGCTAGACAAATCTTGGCTTAAGTGTCCCTTCCAAGAGAAGCTCTTCCTGATCTTCCTGACTAGGTGAAACCCTCTTCTTTTGCATCACTCGTTGCAGTTTTACATTTAGTTGATTATTGGGTTAACATTTTCCTTCTCCACTAGACAGTAAGTGGCCCAAGGGCAGGGATTAGCTGGGTGCTTTTTTTTTTTTAAATTTTATTTATTTATTTGAGAGAGAGCGCGCGTGTGCGCAAACACGCTCGCACACACGTGTAGGGGGAGGGGCAGAGGGAGAAGCGGATTCCCTGCTGATCCAGGAGCCCAATGTCTGGCTGTCCCACGCTCGTCCCAGGCTCCATCCTAGGACCTTGAAATCACAGCCTGAGCCGAAGTCAGACGCTTAGCCGACTGAGCCACCCAGGTGCCCCGATTATAGCTGTTTTTATTCATAATACTTGCTAATAGCCCCTACCGTGTGTGTGTGTGTACATGTGAGTGTGTGTGTGTGTTTAATGAACTGCTGGATAGATGAAAACTCATTACACAAATTTGCAGTTGCATTGGGAAATTAATCTGTACACATAAGGAGAACAACAGACAGCAAATATGGACATTTGTAACACAAATTATAACTTTGCAAGATAATTTCAAAACTTTTCTAAAATAAAATATCCTTAAAGCCATATAATAATGCATCTTTAAAAAGAGAATATACAGAAGACTTTCGTATACATTGTCTCCCTTAATCCTCAGAACAGCTCTGTCTCCATTTCCAAGACAAGGTCTTCCAAGACGAAGCTGAGGTCAGATAAGGTAAGGAGCTTTTTCAAGGATAAAATGTGAACCCAGAATGTCTGATTCCTAGGACAGACCTTTTTCCACAATATAAAACTGCTATCATTTCTAGTATGAAACAGTATAATATTCTCAGTTTAATAGTTGACTTAATGTTGTAAAATGGTAAATTTTTTATTTTAATGGAGTTTTATAGAAGAATTTTCTTTTGTGGGAAGATGTTGATAGAGATTGTAGGGGTTCACAGCCAGCCACCCCAAAATATGCCATCCTGGCATATTGATTATTTTGAATTAAAGGCCCTTGAAAAACAGCAGATGCATGAAGGGCACCCTGACCTTCCTTTTTCTTCCTGAAAGCAGGAGATAAAACTCCCATGTGAAAGGTGCCCAACCTGTACCAGGAGGAAGGAAAACATTCTTATCACCGAGACAGGGAGTCAAGGCCAAGAAATCTATAGAAACAGGTTTTGTTAAACTAACTCTTATCTTCCTAGTTACTTTTCCATAATTAACTGCCTTGACCAAACCCCTTTGTCTTGTCACATTTTCAGGATTTACTACTCTTTGCCCAATCTAATATGTAAGCCTTTGGCTCTAACTACATCTTTGTGGTGTTCACTTTTCTTGGGAAGGCTCCCATGGACATATCAAAATTACTAAATAAAATTTGTATGGTTTTCTCCTGCTTAACGTCAGTTAAATTCTTAGGCCCAGCCAGAGACCCAAAGAGGGTAGAGGAGAAATTTTCCCTTAGAAGGTCAATAGAAAGATTGGAATGTTTAACTGAAATATCAATTTATGTAACATTTTTCCATAACACTGTTATAAACTAACATACTGCAGCTGTTTTCCCATGACATAAAACTGAAACATTTTGCTTTTCATCTAGAGATTTTCAAACATCCATATGTTGAGCATCTTAGCCCTGGCAGGCATATTGCATTTCTAAGATGAATATCATCAAATAGACGCAAAGCTGTGGGGGATATTTGTCTTCACTCACTCTTTGTGGTCAAAGGAGAATCACAAATCAGGAAGAACGCAGTGATGGTTAATTTTATCTGTTAACTAGACTGGGCCATGGGGTGCTCAGATAGTCGGACACACATTATTTTGGGTATGTCTTAAGGGTGTTTCTGAGTGAGGTAAATATTTGTGCTGGTAAACCGAGGAAAGCAAATTGCTCTCCCCAATGTGGGTGGGCCTCATGCAATCAGTTGAATACCTGACTAGAATTAAAAGCCTGAATAACAGGCTGGTTTCTGTTGGATCCAGGACATGATCTTTTCCTGCCTTCAGACTAGAACTGAAAAGTTGGCTCTTCCTGGGTCTCAAGCCTGGTGACTTTCAGATAGGACACCATTGGTTCACCGGGTTGTAAGGTCTTTGGATTTGGACTCGGACTCGGACTATAACTATACCAGCAGCTCTCCTGGGTCACCAGCTTGCTGAATATATCTGTTTCTCTGGGGAACCTTGACTAACACAGATTTTGGTACAGGGAGCCATGGGCCTGGAAGGCAGGACATGGAGCCAAAGAGGATTATTCTCAAACCTTAACATCTGATAGAATTTGCCTTGGTAGCTTTTGAACTTGCTTGGGATACGTCACCTCTTTCTTCTTTCTGATTTCTTCCTTGGGAATGGGAATGGCTATCCTTTACTTGTCTCACCCCTGTATTTTGGGAGCACATAATTTGTCTACTTCCAAAAGAAGTTCACAGCTAGACATGAATTTTGCCTGAGGATCAATTGTACCTTTAGTCTTCACCCATATTTGATTTAGATGATTTGGGGGTAGATTTTGGACATTAGAATTGACGCTGGAATGAGTTAAGACTTTTGGACTGTTGGGAAGAAATGAATATTTTGCATGTGAGAAAGACATGAATTTGGGGGGTCTAGGGGTAGGATGCTATGCTTAATTGTGCCCTCTGCCCATTTGTATGATGGTTTTTGGAGATGGGGACTTTGGGAGATAATTAGGTTTGGATGAGGCTGTGAGGTAGGGTCTTAGTGATGGATCTAGTGCCTTTATTAAGAGACATCAGGACGCTTGCTCTCTCACTCTCTCCTCTCTGTCTTCATGTTGCCAGAAAGAGAAGAGGCTATCTACAAGCCAGGAAGAGAACACTTACCAGAAATCAATCATGCTGGCACCTTGATCTTGGACTTTTAGCTTTCAGAACTATGAGAAAATATACTTTTGTTGTTTATGCCAAGTGGTCTGTGGCATTTTGCCATGGTAGCTCCAGTTAAGACAATAAACATTGAAACTGCCTAGGACACCTTTTTGAAATCATCTAATTGAACTCACACCAGCCATGTTCTTCCTTTTTCTCCCTGGAAACTGAAGTTAATAAAAATACTTAGTAAGAAGACAAGTCACTAGTTTGCTGTGTTTTGCTGAAGGCAGCCACTCTTTCTATTACTGCCTGCCTATCCTCTGCCCACTGGGTGTTTGGATGCATTCTGTCATAATAGCACACTGAGGCTGGCAATAACGTTTAACTTTGAAGCAAAGAACCTTTCATTTGTTCATCAGTCTCCTTACAGTGATGGAAAGCCAGGACCAAGTTTTTTAACGCTAAGAAAAATCGCCAGCAGATGTGTATGTCTTTCAAAGACTTTGTATACATATCTCCTGGCTTCTTACTGTTCACTCTTTTTAAAAAGAAAAAGATCAGGATAACATGAAAACTCTTGTCCATGATGTGTGAAATTAATTATTTACTCTAAAAATATTTTACTGAAACTTCTTCAAAGAGGTGATCAGATAAAAGATCAAAGTGATTACAAAGTTAAATTGTTCAGAACTACCTTTTATTAATTTTTAATATAGGGATGTCACAGAAGTATTAAAGTGCTAAATAGCTCTATGGGACCAAAATCAATTTCTCAAAATGATAATTTAGGGTAAATTTAGATTGAAAAATGACAGAACTATAACAATCTAAAAATACTGTCTTTTACTAGAAGCAAGAGAGCATTGAGTGTTAAATGCATATTTAAAAAATTATATAGGTATATCTCTCTTGGGGAAATATATAAATATATCTCTCTTGGGGAAAGACATTTGGAAGTGTCTCTGTTTATATATGTATAAAAAAACAATTTTACAGGATTCTATGAAAAACTTGCTCTTAAAAATTTAAGTTGATAAAACACTTGAATTCTCATTAAAGTCAGGAAGAAGACAGTGTTGCTCACTAGAACTGTAATATTTAATATTTTTTGGAAATCCTAAAGGAAGGAGATTGAAATGAGAAATACAAACACTGCAATGGAACAGGCAACTCTCTTGTTATTGGCATATGATATGACCATTTATATGAAAACTGGAGCGGTCGTAATGATAAACTAAACAATGAGGGGATTCAGTAGGTGAATCACAAAAAATTAATGTTAAAGATTAATACATTTTAGTATACAAATAGCAACTGGAAAACATAATGAAATAAAATATCTCCTTGACAATAGGAAAAATGCATACAAAAATTATCAAGAAATTTATAGAACTTATATAAAAAAAATTTTACCCAGGGACAAAAAAGAAGAATAAACAGAAAGGCATTTTCTCAGATAGGAAAACTGAATATTATAAAGATTTCAAGTTCTTGTACATAAACATATACATTCAGTATCATGATGCTGAATATCAAAATTTGGGGAGAGGTGGTGTGGTGGGGTGTTGGAGGGAATTTGACAGTTTGTTTCCAATTGCACTGAAAAAATAATCCTGAGAAAGTAGTCAGAAAAATTCTTTAAAAAGAAGAGTAATGTGGGGCACCCGGGTGGCTCAGTCGGTTGAGCATCTGACTCTTGGTTTCAGCTCAGGTCCTGATCTGGGGATTGTGGGATGGAGCCCAAGGTCGAACTCTGCCCTTAGTGGGGAGTCTGTTTCTCTCCCTCTCCCTCTGCACCCCCCCACTCACTCTCTCTCTCTCTCTAAAATAAATAAATAAATCTTTTTTTTTTTTTAAATAAGAGTAATGTGGTGATAATTAAGTGAGAGTAATTAAATACATTTGGCCTTAGGATATGAATAGATGCATTGATTAAACTCTCGTGTCAAACAAACTAGATTCACTCCCTGGTTTCCTCACTCATAGCTATGTGACCTCAGCCAAATTATTGCCATATTCTCCTCACCTGGTAAATGGTATAATATTAGGTAAAGTAAAATGAAACTGTAATACTACTTAAAAACAGGTAAGCTAAAGAATAATATTGTTATGAGTATAGCATTCCTCAATCAATGACAAAGCTTAGAACGTATAAATTAAATGATAGCTAAAATTTTATTTTTAAATTTTTAAGATTTTATTTATTTATTCGGGGTGGGGCGAAACAGACTCCCCGCTGAGCAGGGAGCTCCATACAGGACTCAATCCTAGGACCCTGAGATGATGACCTGAGCTGAAGGCAGACACCCAACTGACTGAGCCACCCAGGCACCCCAAATGATAGATAAATTTTAAATAAAATTTAAAAATTCATTCAAAAACATGAAAAAATAAAAGTCAAACTCAAACATATTTTTAGTAATAGGTAAAACTTCCTTTATGTTCTTACTAATAAAAACTAGATAAGCTACTCAACAAGAACATTGGCAAAGTCCATAATGCAGTTTCATAGAAAAAGACATACATATGCCTTATAGTCTTTTTAAAAAGGCTCAAAATCACTCTCAATTAAAGAGAAGCAAATTAAAATAGTTAGGTATAATGTTTATAATATACATTGTTGTGGAGGATATAGGATATCTTTCTTACAGTTTTATAGGATATAAAACTGGCAGAGCCTCTTTGGAGGGTGGGTTGATAGAGTATTTTGAAATTTTAAAAATGTACCTATCCTTTCACCCAACAAGCCCATATTTAAAATTCATGGATTTCTCATATATGTGCACAAAAATGAAAAAGAAACAACACACATATCAATTAATAGAAATTAGTTTAATACATTTTTTAAAAATTGCCAAGGCACATTGCAAAATGAGAAAATCAAAATGACAATACCATGTATGCAAGGCTTCCAAAATGTGTGTGTGTGCATGTGTTGAGATATACATGCATTATGTAGAAAATTTCGGGGGGGGGCGCTTGGGTGGCTCAGTTGGTTGGGCAACTGCCTTTGGTTCAGGTCATGATCCTGGAGTCCCGGGATCGAGTCCTGCATCGGGCTCCCTGCTCAGCAGGGAGTCTGCTTCTCCCTCTGACTCTCCCCCCTCTCATGCTCTCTCTCTATCTCATTCTTTCTCAAATAAATAAATAAAATCTTTAAAAAAAAAAAAGAAAAGAAAATTTGGGGTATGATACTTAAAAATGTTTAATAGTAATCACATTTGTGAGGGGAGATTGAAATAAAAGAAATTTTTTTGTACTGTTTGCATTTTCAAATACATTCATGTATTATTTTCATGGTAGAAGATTATTTAAATTTAGGAATAAAACACACTGAAGAATCCTAGAACATATTTTTAGAAAAAATTAATAGATACTAGCAAAATCTAAGAAAGAATCCTGCAAAACTTACCAAGAAACATGAGAGGATTCCCAGAGAAAAATATGTAATTCACAAATTACTTTATATTTTGGGATTTTCTTAGAATTTAAAAATATAAAAGAATGTGAAATGAATATTTTATTTAAAGAATAAATAGAATAGAATATTTGAAAATAAAAGTATTGAACACAGAAGAGATTCTTCAGATATTAATTTAATTAATTCTTTGTAATGCTATAATGATTTAAATTATAAAATGGCATTAAACTGAAGTGACAAAATAAATGGACCAGAAAAAGACTTTTTCATAGAAAGGACGATTATATGATGATTAACATCACAAAGCAATAAGAAAGCTGTGGATCGTTCAATAAATATGAAGACTGATTAATCAATATCAATTATTAGATGATTAACCAACGCAAGTCAATAGCACTAGAATATTCGATGAAATTTTTAAAGTTATAAGTTTAATAAAATTTCAAACCATAAAAGACCAGAAACATACAAATAAATAGTTATGAATATCTGCATGGACATCTTCTATTTTGAAAAGCAATGAAAGAAATTGCTTTGGCAATGATAGTAGATTTCACTACAATTAAATGTGTTTTTGTTTTGTTTTGTTTTGTTTTGTTTCAGAGAGAAAGAGCAAACAAGGAGGGGAGGGACAGAGGGAGAGGGAGAGGGAGGATCTTTTTTTTTAAATTTAAATTCAATTAACTAATATACAATGTATTATTAGTTTCAGAGGTAGAGTTCAGTGATTCATCAGTTGTATATAACACCTAGTGCTCATTACATCATGTGCCCTCCTTAATGTCCATCCCTCCACACCCCCCCCCCCGCCCCTCCAGCAACCCTCAGTTTGTTTCCTATGGTTAAGAGTCTCCTATGGTTTCTCTCCCTCTCAGATTACATCTTATTTTATTTTCCCCTCCATTCCTCTATGCTCCTCTGTTTTGTTTCTAAATTCCACATATGAGTGAAATCGTATGATAATTGTCTTTCTCTGATTGACTTATTTCGCTTAGCATAATACCCTCTATGGGAATTTAAATCAACACAGCCCTTTAGAAAGCATTCCAAAGTGTTTTGAGAATCTAAAAAATATTAGTAGCTTTCCATTCACTGATAGAAATTTATCTAAGGAAATAAGATGAAATACCTCATGCATAAAAATGATCCTGGAAACACACCCATGCATGCATATGGAAGAGGCTTACATGATTAACAGTAACGAGATGGTTAAATGAAATGAGATGAACAAGTATGGAGACATTTAAAATGATGTTTGTAAAGAGCACATGTTATATTTAAAAAGAAACAGAAATAGATAATATATGCATATAGTTTGATCCCAACTATGCAAACACAACACATATAGAAGAGAGATTAGAAGAATGAATAAAAAATATTAATGGTGGAGCAGTCAGAAGCCTTGCTTCAGTGTAAATACAGTAGCAAGATCATGTTGTTTTTATTAAAATTTAATAGATTCACTTTATGGGAGCAGGTGTTACTGCCCATCTATGATGATAAGAATTTGATTGAACAATAATGTCTTTTCTGCTATTCGTTAATGGACTTTGAAAAGCATCTACTCAGTGTCTTTCAACCTTAGGTTCTTTTGCTCTCCTATGCTACTAGCAACAATAATACTTCACTCTCACGGTCGTTTGAAAGATAGAATAAGATATGAATGTGAAAGTATGCTGTACATGGCATGCAAATGTTATATATTTTCATTAAATAGTCGATAAATATGGAGTATCCTAAAGTCTGCTTGGGTCTATGGCTGAATTTTACTGACACAAACTCAGTCACACTGGTAAGTTCAAGGCTATCATTGAGTGATGTTCCTGTAAAGAAGTACCTTTGAAAGTCCACCAATGGTACAGATTTGTCTGTCAACATCAAATCAAAGTTATATTCATGTCAGCAAGATATTACACACATAAAGCTGTCGGGTTGTTAAAATAAAAAGCACTGACTAATTTATAAAAGCACTCAGTTGAAAGATAATGGAAAGACAAGCTGCCAATATTCAGAGCAATGTGAAAATTAAAATTGGAGCATGAGACCTAGAAATTGTATCAGGAAAAATCTTTGAAGATTTTGGTATAAAGAATAAGAATGACAGACACAAAGCTGATGAGTGACAGGCCACTGAGCAAGCTCTCTTGATTGAGTAACTATTTTTAATCATTTTTAGATGGAATGATTTTCATTGTATAGGTACAACCTGTTGAAAAGGGAATAAAATCCAGAGAGAACAGAAGAAAAAGGAATGGACTCAAATGCAATGTGAGCTATGGGAATGGATGAAAATCCCGCCACTGTCACTCTCTGGAACTCTGAAGTTAGAGCAACGGTGACCACAGATGAGGCTTGAAGCATCCTCTTTAGGTAAGTCTCAAGACAAGTCTTTTCAATATCTCCCCTTCCCTTCCCTTGATACATTGCCCCTTAAGGATAAATACAACTAGGAAAAAAGGCAGAAATATAAAGCTTACATTAGATAATTGTAGTGTATGGGGTGGGAGAAGAAGAAGAAGAGGCCGAATAAATAGAGGTATATTTATGCATTTGAGGAAGAGAAGTGTAAACAATACATGCTTCACATTACTCTTCCCCCATACGACCAAATGGACATGACCAGGCTCTGGTTTCTGATATAAAACAATTACCTCCTCTGTAGCCTTGTCCTGCAGCTGAGCATATGAAAGGTCAAAATATCTAGTTAGTCTGCCTAATTTTATCACAGCTCTTGCCAACTAATTTTGAAAAAAAAAATCAGTCCAACTAATTAACTGACTGAATTGACTGAATATACCATTTGTCAGACAATTGGTTGCATGTCTTTTGCTTGAATTTAAAATCAATGTGATGTCAGAGTTGGGCTGGAGTCCATGCTTGGCCGCCTTGTTGATATCAAGTTCCCTGTCATTCAATAAATTTTACTATTTTTTTCTATTATAAAAGCAATACATTTTCACTGAAGTTTCAAAATACAGAAAAGTAGAAAAAAAGATTAACATAGTTCTATTATTTAAAGCTACACAATTGCTCATGGGTTGTATTTTTCTGTATATATTTTTAAAAGTATGCATTTTTGCGTATTTATGCTTAACAACGTAATTTATATATATATATTTTTAAAGATTTTATTTATTTATTTGACAGAGAGAGACACAGTGAGAGAGGGAACACAAGCAGGGGGAGTGGGAGAGGGAGAAGCAGACTCCCCGCCAAGCAGGGAGCCCGATGTGGGGCTCGATCCCAGGACCCTGGGATCATGACCTGAGCCGAAGGCAGACGCTTAACGACTGAGCCACCCAGGCACCCCCGTAATTTATATTTTTAATTTAATATTGCTATTACGTATTTCTTAATGTATGTCTTAATGACTGTTGTATTACCTCTAGTTGGTGGCATCATTAACCATTGGTTCACTGAATCATATCTCTTCTTATGGCACTAGATTGTCCTACTACAACTTACACAGTGCTAAAAGTCTTTAATTCTTTTGTACAGTTGAGATTATTTTCTGAAGGTTGATTTCTTTTTTTTTTTTTTAAGATTTTATTTATTTATTTGACAGAGAGAGACACAGTGAGAGAGGGAACACAAGCAGGGGGAGTGGGAGAGGGAGAAGCAGGCTTCTGGCACAGCAGGGAGCCCGATGCGGGGCTCGATCCCAGGACCCTGGGATCATGACCTGAGCCGAAGGCAGACGTTTAACGACTGAGCCACCCAGGCACCCCTGAAGGTTGATTTCAAGAAGATTATTTTCTGATTATTTTCCCTAAGAGTTATCCATGTATGATTCTAAAACACATTATAGCCCTACACCTTAGGAACAACTGGATTACAAGGTATGAAAAGTTGTTAAAGCTTTTAAGATGCTAAAATATATCTTTCTCGTCCGAAAGCCAGCAAGTTCTTAATTAAGAAACAGTAGAAACATTTTCATTAAAGTCAGCAATAAAGCAAATATCTCCATTAACATCACTATTATTAACAATGTTCTGGGGAATATTAACTTACACAATTGGACAGGAGCATAAAACATTGGACTTGATATAAAAGTATTAGAAAGGAGATGTAAAATTATTCTTTGATAATATGACCATATGCTTGGAAAATCCATGTTGAAAAATTACTCAAACAGAGAACTTAGTACTATAGATAGGCAAAAATAACTATTCAGAAATCAATGAAAAGATAAAATTCTTAGAAATACACCTTACAATAAAAGTGCAAAACAAAATGAACAAGATTGCAAAAACAAACCTGCAAAAAACAACAAATAAGCTGCAAAGAAAATAAAACACCTTCTGCAGTGAAATCAATTCTGACACGTTGTTGAGGGAAAGGTAAATTGTTACTTCTTTTGGAGAGCAATTTGGTGAATGAGTTATGTAGTTGGTTGATGGCACAACAGTCCTAACTGTTCCCCTCTGTCTCTATCCACATGATTTGCGATGGGACTTTGCAATTCTCTTCAGTGGATAAAGTCACTTCCTCACCCCTGAATCCGGGCTGGCCTTGTGATTTTCTTGGGCCAACAGAGATTTTCTTGGGCTTTGTGATTCAGTATAAACATCTTTTCATGCTGGCAAGTTCAGTAGATTGTCATATGACAAATATGTTTGGTCTCACTTTTGTCTTATGAAGTTATTCTTTCCATTTTAAAAACTTGTTTCACTGTATGGCCTGTTTGTTTAGACTGTGTTGTGTATGTGTATTTTTGGTTTTGCTCGAGAAATTATCATTACAACTCTAACTTTATAAAAAAGCTTTAATGTTTGGTTTTAGATGGTCTCCATTGACCCCTTACTGGAAGCAAAAATAAAATTAGGGTACATTCTCTTTTCCCCCTCCTTCCTCTCCATCTTCTCTACCCATCTTTTAGTTGATTGTATCATCTTTCTTAGTGTTTATCTTTATGTTGTTGAATAAGTCTTTGCTTCTTTGACTTGGTTAATGAGGAGAGTTGAATGAAGGGGCTATTTATTAATGAAGAGGAACAGGCAGGGTTGAGAGATTCAGCAAGCAATGAGGGGGCATCTAGGAGTAGCAAAATTGAGAAGCTCTCATACCTCCCTTAGGCTTGCAGGGGCAACTGGAAGGAACGGTCACTAGAACATGATGAGAGCTGCAACCAAATGAGAGGGGCTGCTTGCCAGGAGCTGTGGCTCAGGTGCAGGAATACAGCCACAGTCAAGTCCCAGCAGTCCTGCATCTTTATCATCATCACTAAAATAGGAAAATAACTATCTAGTAATGTGGTTGCAATTAATACATGAAAATGAGATATATGACCATCCTAGCTTAGTAGTCATCAAATCACAATTACCACTGGGCGATTAGATGTGCAGATGATGGGTGAGGGGAAGTGTGCCCATGTAGGTACACATAGTCAGGAAAAAGCAAAGTGAATAATACCACTCCAGGAAGGTATCATTCTTTACAATGAAGTCTGACTTGGTGCTAAGGTGAGTGCCCACGCTTTGTGTTGCCTTAGTCAACTGGAACCTATATTTCCTCTCTACAGTCACTTAACTTCTGCTAATCTGCTCCTATGACATGCTTACCTCATTACAAGTCTGGGTGGTGTGTGTTTCTGTGCATGTGTGCACACGAGCAAGTCCTCCCAATTTGCATAGAAGTACTCAAGGTCCTGGGGCGCCTGGGTGGCTCAGTCGTTAAGCATCTGCCCTCGGCTCAGGTCATGATCCCAGGGTCCTGGGATCGAGCCCCGCATCGGGCTCCCTGCTCCATGGGGAGCCTGCTTCGCCCCTCTCTCACTCCCCCTGCTTATGTTCCCTCTCTCGGTGTCTCTCTCTGTCAAATAAAAAAAAAAATAAAATCTTTAAAAAAAAAAGTACTCAAGGTCCAGTTCCACTTGCGTAACCACACAGTGATGTTTCATTGCTGGGGAAAGAAAACAAAGAAATCAGTGTAGGAAATCAGATTTCATTAGAAAATATTATTGTCCATGTCACTCTTAGGTAGATACGTTTCAATATGATTGGGGCTTCCACTGGCAGGCAGTGCACTGGAACGTTCCATGCCATGTCGCAGTGCGAACACTAAAAAGATGAAAAATTTTTGTCTGTAAAGAACTTTTACATTTGGGCACTAAACTGTGGTGGTACAGATGGAGTGATTGTTATTCAGCAAGAGTAAGACAATAGAAAGGATTTAAATGATCTGGAAAAATTAGAATTGATTGAATGAGTACAGAGGAGGGCAATTCTGGGGATGCAGGCTGTGGTGTTAACACAAATATCAAATTCTTAAATCAGACTCATAATAGAAGGCGCAAATGATGTGTGTGTGTATGTGTGTGTGTGTGTGTGTGTGTGTGTGTGTGTATGTAAGAATTCTGGATGGAAAGACTGGCTTGGTTTGGAGAGCTGTGTTTGCAGGGAGGTGAGGGAGTGGGTATTAGTGCTTTTGCCTCCATGGCACCAAAGTGTGGAAGGGGTCCTATACTACGTGGGTGTGAACTGCTCAAAGGAATCAAAGTCTCCATGGGTCATTAGAGTGACATCAGAAGGACATTTGGCTTTTGTTTATACATTGAGATTTCTTCACTTTTGGTAGGGCAACAAAGGCCTATATTTGGAGGATGAATTAAGACCAACGCATTTTTTAATTTGGAGACTCATTTGCCTACTGTTTATAGGGCCTGGGAAGGGACAGAAAGAAATAGCTTCTAGTGGCTCAGCAATTAGTTGTTCAGCCTGAAGACCTGTGTGACATCGGGTGTCATGTGAATTTTCCATTATTCAAAGGCCATCGTCCATTTGTTAGATTTTTTTTTTTATCCTTTAGCTTTTTCTTTCTCTCTGTTGTCTGATGTTTGGGAATAGCTATGATACCTTAACTGAAGGGAAAGGGAAAAGATAACTAAATTTTTTCAGTCTTGCTTCTTTTTAGCAGTTCTGAGCAAATTAGAGAGAGGAGGTAGAAGTTGCTACTTAAAATGAGGTTCCTGGATTGTTTATGGATAAAATTTTAGCAGTGATATAATGAGACAGACTAAAATCTTGTCCAATGTCCCATTCTATGTTGGATTTGTAGCTATAAAAATCTATCTTTTTTTATATTAAAGCTCTTTACCAGGCAAGCATGTTACATGATTAAAGGAAAAGGTGCAATATGCAGATTTTCAGAAGCTACTTTCCTCTCCTTCAAGAAATGGAGTTTCTTTAAAAATATAGCAAAAGCAGAACAAACTCAAATGAGGCATTGGGAATTGGGTAAGGGGAAATACACAGAGGACTTTAAGTTGAGTGGAAGTTTACTTTTATTTTTGCTCAAAAATATATGCCGAGTATGAAAAATATAGATAGTAAATGGAATAACATAAAAATTATACATGTTTCCCAATATTCAGAGGCAAACTTTTCGAAAATATTTTGGTGATTTATATACATCTGTAATAGTTATTCTGTGAATATTTCAAGTATGAATTGTGACTTTTCCAGATTAAATCTTGGGGAGGTTTTAGAAAAGCACATCGGAGAAGTGGGATGAGGAATGAACCTACAGAATCACATGAATGACTTCTTAGCTGGTCAGAGAAAAATGAAACATGGAGAAAAAATTGGGGGGTTGGGACATAATAGTGAAGAGATTTTAGGTAAAGTCAGGTGAGGCATGATTGATATGATGTAGGAAGTCTTGGGTTGAGGTACAGAAAGGGTAAAAATGTAAAAAATAGTAGTGAAGATAAAGATTTATGTCAGACGTGTTTGATTTTATTAAGTGTGAATTGCTGTAGATTTTGTGAAAATCACTTACCTGGGTGTGGATGTGCTGGAGTTTAGGAATGGGTGCTCTGGCAGAGAGGGTTAGTTATCCAAAAGAAATCTGTGCTCCCACTCTGATAGAGTAGTTGTCACCAGGAAGGGTCACCCCAGGCGACCTCTGTACTGCAGCATTCCTTGCATCTAGGTGCAGCCATGTGACTGAGTGCAAGCCAATGAAATGTGAGCCCAGGTGACATGTGCCTCCAAGTTGGTTACCCCAAATAGCAACTAGGTTTTTTTTCCATAATCTTTTATCTTCAAGGTGGCTAGACTTAAAGATACCTCACGACAAACTAGGAAGCCACCTACTGTAGATGGCAGAACCTCTACCAGCCTGGATTCCTGAATGGCTGGATCAAGGGACCGCAAACCTGTCCATCTGCCCGCTATTGCCGTGAGAGCAAAAATATACTCTTACTATGTGAGAACCTTCATACCATTGAGGACCATTTTTTAGCAATAGTTTGGCAACTCTTACTAATATAAGTATACAGCATCATTCCATCTTAAGGAAAAAGATGGGTCTTTAAAAATGCAAAAATATTGAAGGATGACTTATTCATTTATTCAGCAGTTACTTATTGCATGCCTGTTACATGACAAGCACTTTTTTAAGGGCTGGGGATACGTGAGTAAGTAAAATAAAATTGCCATGCTTAAAGAACCCACAATACAATGGAGATTAACAGACAGTAAGTGTGTAAGTAGATACAGAAGTCATGTCATTCCAAATGGTGATACATTTTAGGAAGAAATAGAAAAGTGTGATAGTTTGTGAAATGGTGAGGGGGAGGGTATAGTGGTCAGAGAAGGCCTCTTTGAGGAGGGGATTTTTTTTAAGATTTTATTTATTTATTTGAGAGAGAGAGAGCATGAGCGGGGGGTGGGGGGTTGGGGAGGGGCAAAGGGAGAAGCAGACTCCCTGCTGAGCAGGGAGCCTGACTCAGGGCTCATCCCAGGACCTGGAGATCAGGACCAAAGCTGGAGTCAGACACTTAACCGACTGAGCCACCCAGGTGCTCCAAGGAGGGGATCTTTAAAATGAGACATAAATGTTGAGTCAGAAGCAGCCCCATGATGATCTGTAAAAGAGGTATTCCAGGCAGAGGGGATGGTAAATGCAGACATCCTGAGATAGGAATGAGCTTAGCATGTTCAACAGAGAAAGAATGCTTGCAGCATTGAGTGCAAGAGGAAGAGTAATGGGGGATGCAGTTCTGAAAGTCATGGGAGTGTTGGAAGCTACCGGGAGGGGATTCAGCGATAAGGGAGGATTTTAAGCAAGACATTGATGTGATCTGAATTTATTCATTGAAAGATCTCCCTGGTAGGGGCAACTGGGCATCTCAGTCGGTTAAGTGCCAGACTCTTGATTTCGGCTCGGGTCATGATCTCAGGGTCATGAGATCACGCCTTGTTCAGTATGGAGTCTGTCTGAGATTCTCTGTCCCTCTGCCTCTGCCCCCCTCCCCACTTGCACTCTCTCTCTCTCTCTCAAAATAAATAAATAAAATCTTAAGAAAAAAAGCAAGATCTCTCTGGCTAGTGTGCAGAGAGTGGATTACAACAGGGCACAAAAGAAAATGAGACCTATTGTAGTACAGGCATAACTCAGAGATTGCAGAGACAGCATGGGTTCAGAGATACTGTGGGCTCAGTTTCAGCCCACCACCATAAAGCGAGCGAATCAAATGAATTTTTTGGTTTCCCAGTGCATATAAAAGTTATATTGACATTATACTGTAGTCTATTAAGTGTGCAATAGCATTATGTCTAAAAAACAAGGTCTAGCCTTAATTAAAAAGTACTTTATTGCTATAAAAGGCTAACAATCATCTGAGCTTTTAGTGAGTCACAACCACTGATTACCGATCACCATAACAAATGTAATAATAATAGAAACATTTGAAATAGTGCAAGAATTACCAAAATGTGATACAGACACAAAGTGATTAAATGCTGTTGGAAAAAGGGTACCGATAGACTTGTTTGACGTAGGGCTGCCACGAACCTTTAATTTGTAAGAATCACAACATCTGCAAAGCACAATAAAGTGAAGCACAATAAAACAAGTTATACCTGTAATCTAAGTAAGAGGTGTTGGGGTTTGCACTAGCATAGAAGCAGTGGAGATGAGGGGAAGAGACCAGACTTAGGATATAAAAATAGATAGCACTGGATCGCATTGTTACTCACTGTGACCATTGAGCTATAGGAAAAATGAGAATTAAGAAAACATGAAGCAGATGAATATGACTTACTATCTCTGTATTATTATCTGAGTATATTAAGATTCTTAGACTAATATCTGATTATACTAAATAGCTAGGATCAACAAACTATAGCCTGTGGGCCAAATGCTGCCTGTTGCCTGTTTGGTAAATAAAAGTCTTGGAACATAGCCACCCGGATTCATTTATGCATTCCATATGGCTGCTTTTGCATAATAACAGCAAAGTTGAGAAATTCCAACAAAGACCTTATGGACAGCAAAGTCGAAGATATTTTCTATCTGGCCCTTTACAGAAAAAGTATTCAGACCCCTCGCTAAAGAGAATTATTCTCTACATTTAATTATTTAGCTTCATTGTAAGAAGAATCTGGAATTGAAATAATGGAATCACCAAATTCTCAGGCAGATTTTTGGATCTCTCAGGATTCTAGCTTGGTTCTGTTGGATTTCACCCTTTGGTAACCGATGTTTGCTCTAAGGCAGTCACTAAAATTGAAATTAATGCAAATCAACCATACAAAGATTATGTCTCAGATTTGAAAGAAACCTTAGTCAGCATCTGATCTGAGTCCTTTATTATTATCTTAGAGGAGGAAATGGAACTCCATGGTCCTTGTGTCGCTAGCTCAGAGTTGCAAAGTTAGTTAGTGGCAAAGAGGAACCTACCGTGCCTGCTTCTCTTCTCCCAGCCCATACTCTGTCCACTATACCACACTGAATGCCTTAAAAATAGGCATAAGGGGGCACCTGGGTGGCTCCATTGGTTAATTGTCCTACCCTTGATTTCATCTCAGGTCATGATCTCAGGGTCTTGGGATTGAGCCCTGCATCAGGCTCTATGCTCACCACGGAGTCTGCTTGTCCCTCTCACTCTGCTTTTCCCCACGTGTGCATTCTCTCCCTAAAATAAATAAAATCTTAAAAAAATAGACATAAGAAGCTTTGATAATCATAGATATGAATGGATGAAGATTTCCTTTAAGCATCATTGTCTTTTACATCAAATTTCAAGTGTCCAACGTGTATTTCTTTTGAACTAGTTCATTCTTCATTTTATAAAATGATCCCATTGATTCTATCTTTAAAATTTATACTATGGAAATTCCTAAGCAAGTATAAAAGCAAAGATGATAGCAAAGGGAACCCCTGTGTACCTGTCACTCAGCTTCTACAATTAATCCGTGCTCATCTCATTTCCTCTAATTCCCTTACCCAACTCCCACCCCCACCACCTTCATTATTTTGAAGCAAATCCCAGCTATTCCATCATTTTATCTGTGGACATTTTAGTGTTTATCTCTAAAAGAGAAGAACTTTTTAAAAATTGTAAGCCAAAATTTAACTAATAATTCTTTAATATCATCAATATCCAGTCAGTGTTCAAGTATCCCCAATTGTCTCATACATTTTTCAAGTTAATATGTAGATTCCCCATTTTTTGCTTAAAACAAACAAACAAACAAAAAACCTGGACATTTGTCATTGGTATGTCCCATTTTCTGAATTTTACAATGACATCTCCATAATGAAATGATTTAATTAAAATAGTGATCCTTTAACTAATGTAAGCAATATTTGATTTTTAAAAATGTAACTTAAGAGTTTTTAGAGGAGCACATTTATTGCTGAAAATGTACTCTTAGCATGTGTACACAGAACCTATCCTCACTCTTTAATACTTACCTCAGGTCAGGCCACTTGTCTGCTGGAAACTCTTGTTTTCCCATCTTATCCAGAAGAAGAGCTACCACCTGCCTCTGGTTGCAAGCCCTACATGATTTATCCTTAACTCAGCTCTCTGGCCTTCCCTTATTTCATCCTTCATTCATTGGTATCCAGCCAGCTGACTCACATCCTTATTTCTCTAAAACCCTTGTTCAAGGCTCTAAAATTTTACTTTCTCAGGAGGTTGACACTTGCTGTTCTTTCCCTGAAAAGTTCATCTCCCAGATGCCACCATGGCTCATTGCGTCTTTTCCCAAATATTCCCTTGACACATTCCCTCATCTCCTTCCAGTCTTAGTCAAATGTCATCTTTTCAGTGAGGCCTTCCATAACCAAACTATTTTAAATGACCAACTCTGCTCAGCACTCTCCATCCCCTTCTCTGCATTATTTTTGTATATTGTGCCCCATTTGTGTATTTTCAGTACCTAGGACAGAGCCTGGTTCATACTAGGCATTCAGTAAATATTTGTTGGAGGCATGAATAAATATATGTAGACATATTTGTTTAGTAGAATTTTGTCAAAATGAATAATATTTACTCTAGATCGGAGTGCCACCCCTGAATTCTTGGCTATTTTTCCTATTCAAGTTAATTAGAGAAGTTAAGCTGGAAGAAAATCTACAAGTGCCCTTAATTTTACCCTTTGAGCCTGAGACCTAGAAGAATGTAGAGTAAGTCCTAGTACATGGTTACTTGTTTCTTTTCCTTTTTTCTGAACTCAAATGGACAAATATGTGCTCTTTAGAGATACAGTTTCTTCATAAGCTAAAGGTACCCTCCGGGCGGTGGGGGAAGAATGAGAAAGTCAACATTTGAGAGGAAAAGACTCCCAAGCCCCCTCTCCCATGAATCTTCATAGGCATGATCACTTCACTTCATGGGGGTAGAGAAGGAAGAGAATATTCATCAACTGCTTCATTTTGGAGGATGATTCAAATAGACCTTACCCCAGCTATTTTTTTCTATTTATAATATATGCTTTGTTAATATTGTGGTCTCATCAAATGTGTCATTTCTTTTGCCTCTCCCTCCATCCCTTCCTATCCTGTGACATCTACTGTATGTGATGCTTTCAGGGTGCCTTAAGTCTTCAGGGAGGTGGGAGGGTGTGAAGTCAACAGCAGACTAAGGAATTATCTTTTCAATTTCTAGATGAAAAACAACTGGGGGGGGCATGAATTCAGGCTTTCAGAGTTCTTATTTCAATGCCCTAACTTTGTCACTCACTGTCAATCTTTGCACTGCTATTTGTTGAAATTAGACCTCTGTGGATATTTCACTCACTTGTGCTATCTCTGATTCTTTTCATATGAATAAATTCTCTTCAAACTTGAAAGTGTGGCTGATTATCACAGAGGATATGAACCTGATTGGTAGGAACATTTTTCATTGGCTGGTTCTTTATAGTTTGGGAACTCCAAAGACCATAGTACATGTACCATGTGGCATTGGATAAATATTGATTAGACTGATGGAAAGAAATATTTCATGAACAAAATATTCAAAAAGAATCAAACTAGTCACTTCATTTCAGATAGAGAATGGGATATTCAACTTATTATCATAGCTTAAAAGAAGGTTTAGGCAGAAAAAGATAGAGGGAAAAGACTCCCAAACTAATTCTATTGAGGAGTATTGAACATTCATTTCTTTCACAAACACTTGTTGAGAGCCTACTTTGTCCCCAGCATCATATTTGGTACTAAGTGTACAGGATGAGTTTTGTTCTTAAGGAATGTTTCTAGTAGGGGAAGCAGACAGCTAAATCAGCATTTACAATGTACTTTGATAAATACTGTAATAGAGACAATAGAATGTTATTCCAGCATGCAAAAGTAGTACCAGCTCTGTTTAAAAGAGGGTAGTCAGGGAGTGATTCTTTTTTTTTTTTTATTTTAATTTTTTTAATTCAATTTAGTTAACATATACTGTATTATTAGTTTCAAGGGTAGAATTTAGTGATTCCTCAGTTGCATATAACACTCAGTACTCATTACATCAAATGCCCTCCTTATTGTCCATCACCCAGTTATCCCATCCCCCCACCCACCTCCCCTCCAGCAACCCTCAGTTTATCCCTCTGGTTAGGAGTCTCTTATGGTTTGCCTCCCTCTCTGTTTTCATCTCATTTTATTTTTCCTTCCTTTCCAGGGAGTGATTCTTAAGCTGAATATTAAAGTTTGAGTAGGAGTTAGATAGAATGATGGATGGGGGAACAGATGAGAATGGGAACTCATTCCTAGATGTAGGAAGAAGTGGGTCCAAAGCACAGATGTGCCTTCTGGCAACAGCCAGTATTCTGGCTGGAGCTTAGAGTACTTATTGAGCCATGTTTTGAGATGAGGCTGGAAAAGGAGAAACCATGCCATGGAAGGGTTTGTATGTCATTGTGAGGAGTTTGGATTTCATCATCAAGCTATGAGACACCTTGAAGGATTTTAATGGTGAGGATATGTGAAGGCAGAGAGGTGTCATAATTATAGGGATTGGATCTTATGAGAGTAGAAACTAAGAGCAAGTCTGAATGAGAGCAGGGTGAATACAGGAGAGGTACACTTTTAGAGGTACACTTGACAAGGTTAATGATTAATTAAATGTAGGGGTGGACAAGCAAGGAGAGAAGGAGAATGAGGAGATGCAGGTGATATATAGGGATCCAGAGAGGGATGGAAGTTAAAATGAGGGGCAGTTGTAAGAAAGAAGAGATAGTTAACTCCTTGTGACAAAGTCTCAAAGAAATCACATAGACTAAGAATTACGTATGGGTTGGGCGCCTGGGTGGCTCAGTTGGTTAAGCGACTGCCTTCGGCTCAGGTCATGATCCTGGAGTCCCTGGATCGAGTCCCGCATTGGGCTCCCTGCTCGGCGGGGAGTCTGCTTCTCCCTCTGACCCTCCCCCCTCTCATGTGCTTGCTCTCTCTCATTCTCTCTCTCTCAAATAAATAAATAAAAAATCTTAAAAAAAATAAATAAAAAATAAAAAAAAAGAATTATGTATGGGTTTATCAATTAATTAAATTGTGACCTGTGTCACAGTAGTTTCAGATGAATAGTTACATTAGAAGCCAGTTTTCAATGCACTGAGGTATGAATGGGTCCAAATTATGGATGGTCTTCAGCTGTACAATTTGGGGGGCTCCTTTATAAGAAAAAGGATGCACAATTATGAACTTAAAACCATGTACAGAGCCTTGGGGGGGGTCCATGCAATGAGGGGTCCTGACATATAGCTTCATTTGCTTTTCAACAAATTCATCTTTGGGCTGAAGAATGGGTGGGTGATGATGAAACAGCAAGTGTTAGTTCTTCCTTCCAGAACCTTGGCTTTAAAGGAAAGAAGAAAACTTGGAAAATTACAATGTGTGGAGGTGGAGAACAGAGGGCATAGGAGGAGTGTGTGTGTGGGTGTGTGTATGTGTTTACTTCATGGAGTGACATGAGCATGCTGGTGACATGATTTGAGGTGATGGAGAGGGTGTGGGAGACACACCTGAGAGCATGAAAGGTAGACAGAATACCTGAGGGAATGGGAGAGGATGGAATCAAGAGGACGGAGGGAAGAACATTCTAAGAGTGACCTGAATAAGAGGATTCAAGGAAGGAGACTCAGTGTGCTCTCACACATGTGGAATCATGGTGGTGGTGGAGGTGTCACAGAATTTCAGGGAGGAAATTCAGGAAAGTCTTGGGAATATGGTGCCAAAAAGTGTTAAGTGCAGCTGAGAGGTCCAAAATGAAGACTCAGCATAGCCCACACCATTTGACAACAAGAAGGCTATCACTGGCTTTTAGCAAGAGGGTTTCAGTGTAATGGTGGGGAGAGAAACCCAATGATGTGTTGGAAGTGAACGGGAGATGTAGGATTACAGCAGTGAGTGCGGCCTCAGAATTGGACGTGTTTGTGAGGAGAGGTGGGGAGACTGGGGAGCTGCCGGGGACCATGCAGGGTCAAGCAAAGATTTTTTTTTTTTTTTTTTAAGATTTTATTATTTACTTATTCCGAGTGTGTTGGAAGATAGAGCAAGCTTCTGTGTGTGGGGAATCCAATCAGAAGAGAGGGAGAGAGGGGGGACGAGGGGAATGTATCAAAGAAAAGAAAAGCCTTCGCTAAAAATGTTATTGCCCTAATTCGAAAAGCAATTTGTACAGATAAAGCGTTCAAATAATATAGAAATAATGTAGTATGTGGAAATCTCTTATAACTATACTTTCTAACAGTAAATACTGGTAACATTTTTGTTTGGCTTTTATACTTTAGACATTTTTCTATTGTGAATAGGAATACACATACAAACATACAGATAGACAGGTGGAAAGATTTTTTTTTTTTTACAAGATTAAACAAGACATTCAGTATGTTAATTTAATTTGACCTGAAATTGTGAGGTGATGTTCATATAAGTTCTTAGAGCTGTAGCTCATTCTTTTTGGTGACAAATTTTTATTTTTAAAATCAGTCCTCTGTTGATGGGTCAGTTGTTTTCAGTTTACCACTATTAAAAGCAAGGGTATAATTACCATCTTTGCATATTTGCGTGAGTATTTGTATAGAATTTATGGCTTAAAGCATATTGCTAGGTCAGAAGGTATTTAAATTTATATTGTTACCAATTATTTCCAAGTTTCCCCTCAAAATCTCATTATCCTAATTTATACTCCTGCCCACAATCCGCTGAGTGCTTAGAAAATCATGTTTTCTAAGTGGAGGTGGGTGGGAGGGATGGGGTGGCTGGGTGATGGACTCTGGGGAGGTTATGTGCTATGGTGAGCGCTGTGAATTGTGTAAGACTGATGAATCACAGACCTGTACCCCTGAAACAAATAATACATTATGTGTTAATAAAAAAAAATAAAAATAAATTTAAAAAAAGAAAATCATGTTTTGACATTAAACTTAACTCAGTGAAGAACTCGAGTGATCACACTCTAATGTCCTCTGAATTAGCCAGAAATCCTTTGTGGAAGGATCTCAAATATCTTAACTGCTTACTTGTTCTCCTCTGATTAAAACTTTTATTGAAGAAGCTGAATTCAATAGTGAGTAACAAACTATTCTGTATTGAATTGGGTTATCATTTGATTTGCTAATAATAATTTTTTTACAAACATGCAGGAATCTTAGCTGTCTCATAATAAGGCCTAAATATATGGATATCTAGAACTTTAGGCTTCTAAAGGAGGGATTTGAAGAACGTTCAGAGCACCCTTCTCATTGGATAGCTGAAAAAGAACGTTGACGGTCAGAGTGTCTGGGTTTCCCCATATGGACACAGTAATCTGCACAGGTGCTTCTTTCCGTTGATTTTACCGGAATGCCTTCTTTTGCTGTTTAGCTCATCTCCCTTGTTCTATAAGACAGCATCACTCTGGACTTACCTGGTATTGACAGAATCCACCTGGCATTATAACAGCTTGCTTCTGTGTCTGTTCCTTGTTTCCTACATCTTAAGCTACAAGATTTTTCTGAGCAAGACCGTGTCTTATTCTTACTCATCTTTCAGTCCTCAGTTCCTATTTCTAGGGTATACACATGACTTGCCTAAATCTTTTTGAATTTCCTTCAATGAATGAATCTAGGCAATTATTATAATGAATTGTAAATCATAAAATAGAGACATTCAGTCTGTAGGTGCCTTCTAATGAAGGAACACAGACCATTTCTAAAGTATTCTTGCCAAAAGGGGGAAAAAATACCCCAAGTCTGATCAAGCCTCCAGCTAGACTATCAATATATATTGGACAGAGAGACATGCTAAATGACCACAAGGATGATATCAGCAAAATCTAGACTGGTTCAAATACACAGGACAAATAGTCTCATTTTGTTCAACAAATAAACTATAATGGAAAAAAAAAAGATGGACAGAAAAAGACTTAAGAGATTTATCAACCAAGTACAGTACATTTTGATCCTGATTTGAATGTATACATTACAAAAAAATCATGAGACGTTTGGAGAAATCTGAAGATTAATTGGATATTTGATTGCACTGAGAAATTATTGCTAATTTTTTGGATAATGTCATTATCACTATGTTTTTTAAAGAAAGGGTCATGATATCATGATGTTTTTTTGAGGTACATACTGATGTATTTATGGACAAAATGATATAACAATTGGAATTTGCTTCAAAAGAATTTGAGCTTGGGGCCCCTGGGTGGCTCAGTCGGTTAAGCATCTGCCTTCGGCTCAGGTCATGATCCCAGGGTCCTGGGATCAAGCCCCGTATCGGGCTCCCTGCTCAGTGGAGAGCCTGCTTCTCTCTCTTCCTCTGTCTGCTGCTCTGCCTACTTGTGCTCTCTCTCTCTCTCTCTGTCAAATATATAAATAAAATCTTTAAAGAAAAAAAAGAATTTGAGCTTGATAATTGTTAAAGCTTGGTGATGGGTATGTAGAGATTATTGCACCATTTTCTCAAATTTTGTATATGTTAAAATTGTCTATGATAAAAATAAAAATGTTTTTGGATATGGATAAAGGAATATTATAAATGTATTGTTTAACTTAAACTGGAACAATTTTCCTCATGCCCTCATGCCTTCATTCTCTTCCAGTTGCCTGGCTATGAAAGAAGTGTTTTTTTAAATGAGCTTTAAGCTAGGAAGTATACAGACACTGTTTTAATGTAAGATATAGGAAATATATTGGTAGTAGATTCACCTTTGCAGTACATGAACTCATACTGGTCTTCAGCTATCCAGCTTGAAGCCCAGACAACCGTGAGGCTTTCTTCCATCCCCTCTTTACTCAGATTTCAGGATCTAAAACTCCCCCTCTCCCTGTACAGTGTGGAAACAAATGGAAGCATGAATGGCAGATACCCCACATTGGAGGATGCACTTCAAAGGATTTGGGACTTTGGCATGAGAGGAAGTGGAGGAGAGTGAGAGGAAGAGTGGGAGAGATGGCCCATGAGGGTGGAGAAGAGCACAGAGTCTTTTTTTTACTGGAGAATGATTATTTCCCTGGCTCCATTTTTCTCAGGTTGATTTAACTCTTAGGAGTCTTCTAACACTTTCTGCATATAAGCATTACCTGACTGCTGGACAGTCTCAGGCATTTCTGAACACCAGATTACCTGCTAGAGGGGACCACTGTTTGTACCAAATTTTCCCATGTTGTTGACATTGTACATTCCGGGACCACAAGGGTCTTCTGTGAATTCAGGGACCCATTGATTAGAGTGTTCTGTGTTACTTAGCTGTGTGTCAGTAAAAAGACCTAGTTAAAAACAAATGGAAGAGTAGGTCTTCAGGGAATACCTCTCACATACCAAGTATATTTATGTGACACACTGTTTCCTTGGTAACTCACGGAATGGGGAGCAGGACAGGCTTGTGAGCTTGCTCCCACAGAGATGGAGGGTGGTAGTTGTGGGAGGTTATGGTTTCTTCTCCACACGGTTGAAATTCACAGAAGGGTTGCTACCAGCCTACTTTTGTACTTGTGGGATACTAAGGGAATCACTTGGAGATGAGATTCGTCCAGCTGCACATTTCTACATTCAAACGTTTAGGAGAAGAAATTGCATGACTTACATTAGTATTCACTATTAGTCAAAGACTGGTTAGAGTCTTATTTGGAGTTCCACTAGCTTAGATACGTGTAGACATTTTTAAGATTATCTAAGAAACTAACCAAGCATTTAGTTTGAAAATAATACTCTGTTTGCAAAGGCTACTGGGGTAGGGATTATTTAACCTACAAAAATGGATACAGATTTTTTTCAATGTCTGAAGACAGACTTAGTTGTTTCTAGGTACTTGATAGGATTGAAATATCATGCGCATTAAGATTTTAAGTTAAGGTCATATGCACACACACTACATATACTATATACTCTGTGTACCATATGTACGTACATACACACACACTAAAGGATGGGAAAGGAATATTGATAACAAAGACCAAAAAAAGTGAGGATTCCTAAAGACCTGAAGAACCTTAGGAACTGATTAACTAAGGATAATAAGATGTCAGAATTGGTACCTTCAAGATTTTCTTTCAAATCTATAGTTTCCTTTATAACCCAAGTGGAAAACTTTTAGCCCCATCCTTTACCTGATGGAGTGAAAATCTCAGTTCCTGTTTATAATTGTCCTACAGATTTCGGATTATGTAAGAATCCCTCAGTTAGACCTGTTTCATGTGGGAAGAAAGATTGAGGATGAATCTTTTGTTCAGGAAATTGATTGGAACTAGCTTGGGGGCCAGTTCTTGCTTGTCAATCATGTTCTTGTCTTTTCAAGATAATGCATCTGTTTTTTTTTTTCCTTCTTATCCCTTGGCTAAGAATTGATCCTAAAACTGAAAAACAACAAAAATTATCTGTAGCAGCAAACTTAGTCATATTAAGCATATATATTGAACTTAAAATGCTCCTCCAACTTACAGGGTCTAGGCATTAGGTGTTTATGTGTCAGTTTGAAGTTACAGGTTATTCTGAAGAAATTGAGGTCAGCTATGAAAAATAATTAAATGGCCATGAAATGTTTCCCAGTATTTTCTTAGTACAAATCACATCTTTTCTTTAGAAGGAGAGGGCTGATGTTATTTTCAATAATTTGAGGTCTAGAGAAGAATGAAAACTTTTACCTAGAGAATCGCATGAGGGGGTAAATATGTAGTTTCTTTCTTTTTCTTTTCCTTTTTTAAATTTAAATTAAATTATCCAACATATAGTACATCATTGGTTTCAGATGTAGTGTTCAATAATTTATCAGTTGCATATAACACCCAATGCTCATCACATCACGTGCCCTCCTTAATGCCCATGACCCTACATGAGTTTCTTTTGCACCCAACCATACCTTAGGGATCACTGTCCATACATATCATGCCTACCGCAACTGACTGGTAGCAGCAGCCTTATCAAAACTTAAGTGGTATTTCCTAGAAAACGCCCATTTATTAAGTGTAATGTTGCCTCTTGTCCCGATGCTTGCAGAATTAAGTCTATGCACTTCTTATCTGTTGTCCATCCTCTCACCTGTCTGCCTGCCTTCCCCCTCCCTTTGAACTAAATTACTTCTTTGGCTAGCCAAATGGTTATATTGAAGAGCAGAGAGAAGAAATAGGAACTACAGAGAAGGAATATTTCGTGAGTGTTTACTTTAAGATATCTACTATTGAAAATTATTTTCACGACTGAGGGTCACAATCAAACTATGTCACGGATCTGAAGAGTCCTGAAGCAATCTATTTGGGAGTACTGAAGCAGGAACCCTTGTAAGAGCTCTTAACAGATGTGGCTTTGCCTACCATGCTATGCTACTGAGCCCAAGAGAAACCATTCTCCCAGTGATGCTAAATTCCCTTGTCACAACATGGTTTTATGTATGGATTGAATGGAGACTTCTATCAGAGGCTGAAAAGCAGGGGGAATGAGATTGGAATCTGATGTCATAGGCAGAATGAATATTAGATATTTCTTTTTAAAAATGAGGATCTGGGGGCGCCTGGGTGACTCAGTTGGTTAAGTGTCCAACTCTTGATTTCAGCTCAGGTCCATGATCTCAGGGTCGTGGGATCAAGACCCCCAGACAGGCTACGAGCTCAGTGCAGAGTCTGCTTGAGATTTTCTCTCCCTCTCCCTTTGCCCACCCCCCACTCTCTATCCTTCTGTGAGATAGATAGATAGATAGATAGATAGATAGATAAGAGGATCTGAAAGGATAATAAAATCTGTTATCTTGATTTTGGGAGAAACTGTATAAAGCCATTACAAAGACATGGGCATTTTTGAAGAAAATTCTCTATTCTCATTATTTGCCATCTTTTTGGTGAAAAAAGTTTCACTAGGAGTGTTTTCAGTGTAAGAGTTTTAAATTATTGCCAGTATGTGCTAATGGAAGCATGTGAATGGGAGACCACCATTTTCACTACAAAAGCTCTAGAACAGAACAGTAATAGATATTTGGGTGCTTGGGTTGAAAATTGCAAACAACGAATAGAGGAAGAGAAGAATATGTTTTCAGAATTCTGTAAAAATTGGGGATTATTAATTATTCCTTTATATAGGAGAACTAGAGGTGACAGCCATTTGGGGCCAGATGGGAAAGTGGAAAACAGGGTCTCTTCAGTGCAGAGGAGGGCTGAGAAAAACTTTGCCTAAGAACAAGTTGAAGATCGGGTAGAACGAGCAAGAGAATATTCACTTTATTCATAGAGAGAGAAGTACTTGATCAGGAATGGAATGAATTTAGGCAAGTAGAGAAAGATAAGTAGAATTTAAAGATTGTTAAGAGCCACGATTTAGAGAATGTCCAGAGGTTAGTGGATGTAAAGTACTATGGTAAACTCTACGTCTCCATTAAACCCTCGTAGCTGACTCTTTGCTTATTGTATAATATGGTCAAAAGATGTTATCACCTAAATAGCTGGCTTTAGAATTGCTCTTATAAGAGGGAACTGTCTTTGGCTGGAATTTTATTTAAGTGTTTGCAGAAGGCATTTTGGTGCCAAGACATCAGAGAGAAGGGCAAATATGCTAGTAGAAAAGATTTTATGCTCTTCATGCAGTGAGAAGAGAGGTGAGGGGGCAGAGAGAGAGAAAGATGGAAGAGAAATAAGGCATAACGTGATATATACTGAATGCTGTGTCAGGAAAGGTCCAGAAGACACATTTGCTAGCAGGCTGACCAGAAAGTTCTTTTGGGTAAAGAAATTTCTTAGATTCACATGCCTTCCTGGTCCTGCAAAAACAACAACAACAACAAAACAAAAACAAAAGCAAACAAAACCCCACACTACCTAAGCCAAAATAGTGAGCTTGTGCACAAAAACATCGTCAAAACATGTCCCCTACCCACCTCTTCTTCGAATTTGATTGCTGTTCATAATCTCCTCCTATGCAGAAATTTGAAGCTGCAACAGACTCCAGTTTTTCAAAAAAGAGATCTACTATACTCCCAAATTCTTTCTGTGGGTTGGGTTTTGGGGGCAAGTGGTATAGGAGCTAAATTCCATGTTCAGTGTGATGCTGTGCAGAAAAAAGTCACTCATTAAGTCACTAACGCCAATCAAGCTATTTATTTTTTCTTGAAATGTCTTTATTTTAAAAAGATAACTAGAAACATCATTAAATCAGATGCAAACTATAGCTGCCTATCTGACACACTTCCTAAACCAGTGATGGCCTCCTTGTTTTTGTTTTAATAGTTCAAAACTATCAAGCAAAAACCAAGTTGAATGTGGATTAACCAGATTCCTCCCACCCCAAAGGTTGATATCCTTGATCAGAGAAAAATTGGTATTTCCTGGCATTGACATACCGGTGTCTATCTGAATATATGAAATGTATTATATGTCATAATTTCTTTTTCCAATTTGGAGATATGTGTATGGTGGCAAAATGGTTATAAATAAGTAGAGAAAGAGCTGAGACATCTGGGTTGTAAACCAAGATTTACCAGTAGCTTCTTCTGTAATATTGGTAAATCAGCCTCCATTTCTGGATATGAGTTGCCAGATTTACAAAATAACAAGGCTGGATTTGACTCTCCTTAAGGACCTTCCTCCTTCAAATATCTATAAATGTTTGAAGCTACAACCAAATCAAATGACTGTTTTGAAGTCTTATAAAAATATCCTAACACTGCAGTCAACTCCAGAAAGAGCTGATGCCATTATTTAGGTACTTCGAATCATTCAGTTTATTTAGTTTAATCCCTAGATAATTAAAACAAGTGAGTCAAAAGCAATAAAAGAATTTGAGCAGTAAGGCAATAGGAATTAGATCCGATCACCTTGGAAAATAATCACTTCCTAGAGTTCATCCAAAAAGATTATATGAAAACAGGTAGTTAATTATTACAGTAGCCATAATCTGGCCTAATTTTGAAAAATAAGGTATATTTTGAAAGAAGAATGAGTTCATATTAGAGTAACAGGCAAGGACAAGATAAAATACTCAACATCACCAGTCATAGAAATGTAAGTTAAAACAAGAAAATGTTTTGCCTGTGAGATTTGAAAAGCCTAAATAGAACACAGCAACGAATGCTGATAAAGTTTCAGTGAGTGGTGAAATACAAGTTACAGCAGCCAGATGCAGAATTACTTGCAAGCAAAGAAAAATAGTGGCTCAAGTATCGCCATCCTATTAGCCTCAATAGTATTCGGAGAACGGCCTTGATATAAATCAGTGAAGGAGGTGGTGCCCTTCATATATATATGTATAATACATTGTATAAGTGTGTATGTATGTATGTGTGTGTGTGTGTGTATGAGATTCTATAGTTTAAGAGACTTATTCCCTTCCCAGTAGCTTGCTTGCTTTCTTTTACACTTTCAGGTAGGAATCGAAACAAAATGGCACTGAGATTCAGAATCTTGAAAGATACAGTAAGAATAATTAATCAGTATGGATACTATGGGATTTAAGAAAAAAGAAAGAATTCTGATTCCTGATCATTGGATAAATTCAAAGGGAAAATTGGGATTAAGAGATGGCAGTGTCGGCCGAGGAGTACTCTGAAGCTTTGGCTGTGAGAGCAGAAGGTGCAGGGAAGGTTGATGGCCACTGAACCCTGATGGAGGGTGGAGCCCTCCAGAATTGTCTGTGATGCTCATGTACACTCCATCTCACCAGAGAGAAGAGTGCATGTCCCTATCAAAACAAGTGGCAGCAGTGGATGTTTAAAACCTGAGGACTAGTTTGCCCTATAAAAATGTTGAATTTTGAGATTAGGAAAGAATGCTTCAGGGCTATATGTATAAGAGGTATGAAGTCTCGCTGGGGAAAATTGTTCTTCAAGGGATACAATCCTTCTTGAACATAAACGTGAAGGTCAGAACTTTTAATGAATGATGGTAGATCTTTCTCCCAGCTTAGCTTAAGTAAGAGTTAGGAAATCTTGGACAAGACTCCTATTTCTAGTAGGATACTGGGCTACATAGTCTGAGGGATCCTTCTGCTAAAATATAATGAGATCTTTGATAAATTGCCCAAAATATAATATTTAATTCATTATTTGATTTGCTATAAAGTAAGAAAAAATCTAAGGGCAAAAGTAAACTAATAAAAATAAAATCCAGTGAGCTGAAAAGGAAAGTAAGTTGTAAAAAGGAAAGCAAGCAGGGAATGGTAAAGTGTGGTTACATGAAGGAAAACACCTATAAGGGCGCTGGGATCTAGAGGTCAGCCCCTGGCAAGGTGAGGAAGCTAAACCTGAGAATCCTGCATTAAGCTCTACCAAAGAGCTTTTTTTTAAAACTTTTTTAAACTTTTGTTTTTCTCTTTGGAAATCTGGTGAAACCCATAGTTTTCTTCACATAATAGTGATCCCTAATGCATAAAATAAAATACATAAAAGTATGAAGAAAAAATTACCTAAAAATAGAATTATCGAAGTATTTTTTAAAATTTGTGATTTAATAATACATGTGTTTCTTTATTCATTTATTGAATAATAATATCTAGTGGTGGCTTTAATAACTATAATTTTAAAGTACTTATAAATGTACATGATATTTTGAGATTCTGAAACTATAGAAATATAATATGAAAATATCTATAATTGTTACTAGTTGCAAATACTAGTTTGGCTTTTTTACTACTGTGAAAGAAATTAAAATTAATGAGCTAATTATTCATCTAAAGAGTAAAAAAGCAGCACAATATACTCAAGAGAATATGCAAAAAAGATATAATTACATTAGAAACATAAGTTAATAAAAAAAGAAATCAAGGGGCACCTGGGTGGCTCAGTCAATTAAGCGGCTGCTTTCGGCTCAGGTCATAATCCCAGGGTCCTGGGATCGAGCCCCACATCGGGCTCCCTGCTCGGCGGGAGGCCTGCTTCTCCCTCTCCCACTCCCCCTACTTGTGTTCCCTCTCTCGCTGCGTCTCTCTCTGTCAAATAAATAAATAAAATCTTTAAAAAAAAAAAAAAGAAATCAAAGTAAAGAAGTGAGAATGACAAAACCAAAAGCTGTTTTTTGAAAAGACTACTAGAATAGATATCTGATGAGATCAATCAGAATTAAAAGGAGACAAAAATATCTAATATTAAATATAGAAAAGTATTATAATTACAGATACAGAAAGTATCTGTATCAAAAAGTAATAAGAAAATACCAAGTTTTGGCTTATGTCAATAGATTTAAACACTTAAATGAAATATACAAATTCTTAGAAACATGTATTTTTACCTAAAATGACTCTAGAAGAAATAGAAAGCATGAAAATTTCTGTAACCATTAAATAAACTGAAGAATCTTAATTTTCCCACAAAGAAAAAAAAACTAGTTGCAGGGTGTGTCACAAAAGAATTCTACCAAGCTTTCAAGATAGTTTTAATATTTGACACCTGCCAAATAATAGAAAAAATAAAAATATTCTCTCAACACACTTTAGGAAGCTGATATAATCTTGTTTCTAAAACCACACAAGAACACCATGAGACAAGAAAATAATAATAGGCCATCTTACTTGGGAACATGGATGTATATAAATCCTGAGCAAAACACTGGCACACTAAATCTAATTATGTATAGCAAGATCATATATCCTTAATAAATAGTGTTATTTCCCCAGAAATACAAGAGTATTTTATTTTCTTATGCATTCTATTAATTAAGCACACTACATCAACAGATCAAAAGAGAAACAAATATATGATTTTCCTAAAAGCTAGAAAAAAATTGATAAAAGTAAACACTCATTTATTATAAATATTCTTCAAACTAGGAATAGAAAAAAGCTTTCTTAACCTGAAAAAAGCTATGTGTTAAAATGTTTTTTTTTTAAAACATTATTATTAGTAAAAAAGAAGCATTCCTTGTAAAATTAGGAAGAGGACAAGAATGACTAACAAAACTGCCTCTATTCAGTATTATTTTCTATGTTTTAGTGTATTAAGTATAGAAAAATAATGAAATATATAAAGAAGGAAGAAAAAATTGCCATTATTTGCAGAAAATAGTTGCCCAGATAGAAACATCCAAAATGTCTTCAGACTTATTAGAATTAATAAGAGATTTTAAAAATGTATTTGGCTATATGACATACAAAAGTTAACTTAATTTTTGTACACCATCTACAAACAAAAATGTAATAGCACAAAAATATAAGGGTGCATAGGATTAAATCTAACAAATACTGCATAAGACTTTTATAAAGACAATTATAAAACTTTTTGAAAGACATTAAGGAATAAATGAATAAACAAATGAATCCAATTAATGAATCAGAAATTTAACATCATGAGATGCCTGTTTTCTACAAGTTAAGCTAGGGATTCAATGCAACTTCAATAAAAATACCAATAGAAAATTTTGAGAAATTTGACATGCTGATTCCAAATGTTTAAGGGGAAGTTCAATGGCCAAAACTTTCCTAAGAAGAATCTGGTGTGGAAATTTGCTCAATAGATTGTCAACTTACTCTGTATTTTCAGTGTTTATAGCAGTGGTGTTTATGCTTGGTACACAGCCTGACTCATGAATAAGGATCAAGATCCCAGAAACAGAACCTACATTTGTGACATTTTGATTTGCAATAGAGGTAGCATTCTAGATCAGTGGAAAGTAAGTGCTAACAATTTATCATGTTAGGAAAAAATGAAATTTGATTCTTACCTCACACCATACACATAAAAACGATTTTGGTTTATTTCTCAAAGGAAAAAAAACTGCAAACCTTTAGGAGAAAATATAGATGATTTTTTTAAACTTTATGATGGGAAATATTTCTTAAACAAAATACATAAGAAACAAAATGTGCAAGAAAAGATTAATAAAACTGCATCAAATTAAGTATTTCTTTTTGATGTAAATTTACTAAGAAAGAAAGCGAAAAGACAAGACATTAATTGGAAGATATTTTAATAATATGTAACTGACCAAGGATTAAGAGCTGTGCGATGGACACATACGGGTAAAGTGAGGATAGCTAGCTTCTGGAACATTACTTAAAGAGCTCTAGAAGCTACGGGCGCCCTTATACCACATTTAATCAAATATTTAAAAGCATACCTAATTTCCACAGCAAATCTATTTTTCTATAAAAAATATTGAAATAATTTATTATTTCAGATTTTGAAACTCTTTGTCCATAATGAATTCATCTGATTTACGGTGGGATTGTATCTTCATCACAGATTCAAGCAGTTCAGGCCAATTCTATAAAACGAGTGATTTGTTCTTCCTTCAGAGGACAGAAAGGCCAGCAAACTAATGTGCCTGAATTTCACACAGGTTTCTACTCCTCATTTTGGCCAAGTTAGCCCCACAAATTCTGGAATTTCAGTTGAACTGTGCAGTTTTGACTGTTGACGTGGGCACCAACTATTTTTGACTTGGCCTGCCAGTGGGCAGGCCCCACCAACTGCTCACACACTAGCTAAACAGAGCAGCTGCCTCTCAGGAGAGCTGCCAAATGTGATATTTCACTGCTTTAAATAATCAGATACTTGTGCGTCACGAATGTGCTTGGGACGCCAGCCTGTTGGGTGTTTGTTGGTGCTGCGGATTACTAAGGAGAGAGCAGAGCACGATAAGTGAGATTTAACAGCAAGGATCTTTCCTTGTATTATGTGCAGACCTAAGGTGGGGGAAGGATGAGGGAAGGATTCCAAGTCACATGTTTACCATTCTCCATTCTAGCCGCAATTCTTAGAGCCTGGTTTGGATTCACCAGCAGAGACCAAATGCTCATTTGTTGGGGGTTCTATAGCAGGAGTTCCCCCACCGAATGAGAGATTTGACCAAGATGACCTCCAATGTGTTTTCCAGTTAGAAATTCCCTCATTGTTAAAAAAAAAGAAAAAAAGAAAAAAATCGCCATTTGTGGAAATATGGTGGTGAGAGGCAGAGTGATTTTTCATATAGAAGAAAAGGTTTTTTTCAGATTAAAAGCAGCTGCTACATGTTGGCTAATTGAATTTAAATAAAAATAATAATAAAATAAACCAGTAAAAAAAAAAAAGCAGCTATGGCCTCTGAAAAGAGATAGAAACACATTTAATACTACACTGGGAGCTATAAGATATCAACTCCAATCTGTGCTCTCAAAACTCACTGGACTGACCTTGCAAGTGTTGTCTTGTCTCTATCTACACGGCACCAAAATATCTGGTCATCTCAGTGGGAAGATTAATCAGCTGATTATTGGGGGGGGTTGGGTCTTTCCTTTTCATTTATTTTTAGAGGGCTGCATCAGCATCTTTGAACACGTGAAATGCCCAGTCAGTATGCCATTTTCATTAGCATGATGCAAAAAGCTTGAATTGCACCATTATGAACCGGTTTGAAATTTGGCAAATTATAGTCCTATTTTAGCTTTACATTTTTTAAAAAGTAAAAGAAACTTGAAGTGTATTTTGAGCTAACATCGTTAACTTAGGAGGTGGCAGAGCTTGTGCAATTCAAGGTAAATGAGAACTATGTCTTACCCCTAAAAAATAGATTGCTTTCCCTTGTGATGGTCCATGTTTTCCTGCATCTGTCATTCCTCTTGGGATAAGGGGATGGTAAGGCCCAGTAGGAGTCAACAGCTTCCTCAGGCCCAGGAGCCTGAGGACAAATTGTACAAATGGGGGCCTGTGGACATGTTTTGACTGGCCTATAGAGAATTTTTAAAAATTAAAAAAAAAAATTGTTGCTAAGAGAAGAGTCAGATTTTTTTCACACAAAAATTTTCCAACTTTGCTTGAAATATCAGACAATATGGCAATTCTGGGCCCCAGTTCCTTCGTGGCAACCATTAGCTGAGAGAGAGTACCACAGCTGTCTTTAGGTGGGAGAGTACTCGTTTGTGCCTCGTCTTACATCAGTCCCTATCCTCTGGTTAGTTTTAAGTCATCGACGTTATGCGTCTGGTCCTGTAAGATAATTGAATGTACATAATTGAATGTACTGACTAGAGTCTCCATCTACCAGAACTATCCTCTCCATTCAGTTGAGCTCTACACGGCCTGTTTTCTCAGGGTGTCTGTCTTCTGCTCCCTCCCATCTCTTATCTTTTAAATTTGACATGTTGTAAAGCTCTGATGGGATCCCTAGTACCATTGTTTCCTTGTCTTCATGTTCTATATGATGGCTTCATGGGTGGTTTTCTGGGATCCTGAATGTGAGTAGTTTCTGTTGGCCAGCAATCTCTGTTCTATTGAATCTGTCTTTGGTAAGTAGTAGTTCTTCTATGTTTATACCCGCTGTCCTCGCTGGTACTGGTTGATATGTTCAAAATGTGTCACTTCGGATGTAGCTCCTAGGTATGTATTAGGTTCATTATTTGCTTCCCTGGTCAGAATCAAAGCATTGACGAGTCATCTCTATTTTCTCCGAGGCTTTCTGTACAAATGGCCTTCCATGGAATCCTCCAGAGTTAATTCCTCTATGCTATATAGTTTTTTGGGGATATCTCTCCAGAGGAAGTTATTCAAGGTCTTTATGCTTGTTTAGTGGATGGAAGGCAATCCCAGCTCTCTTATCTTCTTAAATTTATCCTTGACTCAGAGTCATCTAACTTTATCCCTATTGGTGGCTTCATAATGAGAACAGTGAACACATTTCTTTTTCCAGCAATGTCAAACTTTAGGTTTCTGAGGAACTTGGCAATACTTTAAAGGTTTTTACCTTTGTATCATGTGCAATGGGGCATATATAAAATAGAAAAAGACTTATCCTTAAAACCCAAAGTACCTACTTAAATAGAAGTGATCTATGTGGATAAAATTCATTTGTATGATACTTGAATATCAAGGCTTTTATTTATTCAGTCAGTTTGACAAACCAAACTGATCTCCATGTTATAGGTATAAAACCCAATGCTGTTTTTTCCATAGTGGTCCCTACATTCACATTAAAATAGTTTTTATTTCTGTTTTCTTTTTTTTTTAAGATTTTATTTATTTATTTGACAGAGAGAGACACAGCAAGAGAGGGAACACATTTTATTTCTATTTTCAAATCAGCTTTTTGATGTCTATAAATCTTAGATGTGAAAACAACAACCTATATTTAGGATGACAGAATGATGTTGCTGATAAAATCAGGATTATCCAGATTACTATAATATGTGAGAGGCTGTCAATAGGACCCAAATCAATAGAGGTAAAACATTAAATAAGTGCAAATACTTTAACCAAGAAATTCCACTTCCAGAAGTTTATTCTAAGAAAATAATTAAGGACTTGTTTATAGATTGTGCTAACAGATTATTGCCAAGGCATTTTTTTTTTTGTAATGGCAAAATACTGGAAATAAGTGTTTGAAAATACAATATTAGCTAAATTGCATATATTACATCCATGTAATTTACTCACTAAAAATGATGATTTAACCAAAAAGCTTAGAGACATTGTAGATACAGATTAATAGTGTTCTGACTGATAATCAAATAGTCCCGTCACACAATGGAATATTATGCAGCCATAAAAAGGAATGAGATGCTCTCTATCTGCTGATAGGGAATGATCTCCAGGATGTATTCTTAAGTGAAAAAAACAAGGTTCAGAAAAGTATATTTAATACACAACCATTTGTGTATGCATCTGTGCATGTATGTAATAGAATATTACAGTCAAAAAGGGGAACGGATATCAAAGCAAAATCTTCCTGAAAATGCCTTGTTAAATAATGTTGACCTTTGAAACTTAGAAATAATTCACATTTGCAAAATCAAATCAAATCGAAAACATGCAATAGAGTAACCCCTACAAATTAAAAAAACAAAATGAATGAATTTCGCTACATATCAAGTTGGTGGTAGTAACCCCAGAGAGCATGAATTATTTCATGTGGCTTTAGAAACAGTGTGTTGAGGACATATATTTGGTGTAGTATATACTAAGGACAAATAGAGTTACTAACCCATTTTCAGGTTTATTCAGTCCTCTGGTTGTCAGTGATAACATTAGTGTTATTATTTTAAAACTCTTTTTGATCTACTATAGGATCATGTAAGGGTGTAGTAATTTTAATATCAGCAACCATAATTTTTAATGTCATAGAAAAGAGATTCACATTCTCTAAGGCACCTGAACTAACTTCCAAAGAGCCTCATTTCTTCTTAATATCTGAATCCCACTCAAGCAGCTTCCCTCTCTCCTAGGTACGCTTATCTGACCTGCTAGGTTGCCCTTGGTCCCCAAATGGCTGCCTCTGGGTTTTCTCCCCCTTTATTTTCTGTGCACACGCTGTTGCTTTTCATGCTTTGTAGGTGCGGCTGCTTCCTGCCCAGCCCGGCCTCTCGAACACTTCTCCAAGCTCTGGCCCTCCCTCCCTCCGTCTGTCTTTCTTAAAGCAAGCGTTCCTCCCAGGACCATCGCTCTCTGGGTACGGAGCATATTCCTGCAGCTCTTTTCAAATAAATGAATCAAGGAACATGTGAGTTATAAATGGGATTTTAGAAATATTACTCCCATTCCAGGTCCCATGTTAAAATCAGTGGTTAGGCCGATTCTAGTTCTATCAATTGCCTTTCCTTTATTTATTTATTTTTAAAATTTAAATTCAATTTAATTAACATATAGTGTATTATTAGTTTCAGGGATAGAATTTAGTGATTCGTCAGTTGCGTATAACACCCAATGCTCATTACATCAAGTGCCCTCCTTAATGCCCATCCCCCAGTTACCCCATTCCCCTACCTACCTCCCCTCCAGCAACCCTCAGTTTGTTCCCTGTAGTTAAGAGTCTTTTATGTTTTGTCTCCCTCTCTGATTTCATCTTATTTTTCCTTCCCTTCCCCTATGTTCCTCTGTTTTGTTTTTTAAATTCCACATAGGAGTGAAATCAGAGGATATTTGTCTTTCTCTGACAGACGTACTTTGCTTAGCATAACACCCTCTAGTTCCATCCACGTTGTTGCAAATGGCAAGAACAATTGCCTTGCCTTTAAACACACCCCAGTAAAACGCATAAGTATAAAATAGACAAATTACAGAATGATCCTTTTCAAGAGGGGCCTAATGTTTCAGAAATAAGTTGATTCAATATGTTTTTATTGGAACTTGACCAAACGCAGCGCAGTGTAGTAGGTGTTGAGGGGGAGGGTCTTACGCAGCGTTAACTCTCCGAGCTAGAATGGATTAACGGGAATAGACTCTCAAAGGCTGCCAAGTTACCAAGTACATTACCAGACACTTAGTATACTCAAGAGTCAATGTTACATGCTATTTTGAGGATAACACCAAGAGAGGAGAAGTTATGTGTTTCGTTTCAGAAGGATTAAATTTACTCGGGAAATAGAGAAAGCTGCGGATATAGCTTAAGCGTGGACTGCATATGTTCAGCCACACACATGCAAACATACACTTTCTGGGAGAAAACAGAAGAAATAATTAAAAGTGGCTAAAGCAGAAGCGATATGGGCCAAACTGAGTCAACTTAATATTCTTCCATATCATTTGAAATTTTAATACGTGCAATGTTTTATTCTTAGAATGACAAAGCAAATCGTGGAAGCTTTCATCCGTGTCTATCCAGTGCCTGACAGAGCTAGACAGAGAAGAGGTACTTAATGAATATTGGATATCTTGCTCTGCATGTGAAATATAACTTCTAAAATGTTAAATAGGATAATGATACAGTTTAAAATTAAAACCGTACAAAACAGAGGAGAGGGTGAAATGAGTGGAAGAGGCTGATTAATGGAAAGAGTTGAATTAGTGGCATGATCATGGTGACTTTTATTGTTTGGGTGACGAGGGTTCTACGCATAAACAAATTTTTAAACCCATTTGGTAAATGCTTCCCCAGGGGCTTCGGCATGCTTGTCAGGGAGAGGTGGGTCCCGCAGAGAAGTCAGGAGAAGAAAGCTAAACAGTAATTCACTTTAATCTTGTGTTCTGCATTATGAATATGCAAATAGGTTCAGTGAAGTGAGCCCGGTGACGGTATCACTTGGAAACCCGCGTTAAATTATTTTAAGTGGGCAGGATAGAGACCAGCTCAGGAGTTTCTCTCTTCTTTGAATCATGTGATTTTGGTATCATCCTGAAGTGCTTCTGATGAGTTCTCCTTGTGCCACCCTAACAAGTTTTTAGAAAAAGGCATGTTACATAAATTATTATTATTTATTACAGAAATGAAGTGCAGTAGCCTGTAGGAAAAAATAAAGAATTTGTGGTATCTCACAGATCCCGGGAAGAGATGAAGAGCTGTGCTTCAGGGTGGGTGGGAACAAGGGGTGTTCCTTGTTTGGGGTCCTCCCTTCTAGAGTGCTACCATTAATATAATTCTTCCCTCACCATCCATCACATCCCAGAGACTGACTGGATGTCTCTCATTACCCAGTCCAAAAATCTGAGGATGAGCGCTTAATTGGTCCAGCTTGGTTCAGGTATTTACTGCTGACCAATCAGTTCTAGCCCCATCACAGCACTCCCGTGCTCAGTGGACAGACGCCTGAAATGTATACAGTGCAATCTTTAGTTTCAGTTTTCCTTGTCACTAATAAGACAGGTGGTAGGTACATTCGTGACTTAAATTTTCTTCTAAGAGAATTACCTCTCTTGGTTTCTAGGACCAAAAACACCTGACAAGGAAAATAGTTCTAGAAAAATAGAAGAGGGCTATGAAAGCAAACTAAACCCAAAGAGCGATTGCTCGAGGCCATGGTTTTCTGATGGGAACACCATCAAAATTCACTCATTCCCCTCCCCACCGAGATGTAAAGATTTTAGTGAGAAGGGGATTCTCCTCCTAAAGAAACTTTTCATCACAAGATTTCAACCTCATGACCTGCTGAATAGTGTTGATCCCTTTAGTACTCAGCAGTGGGTATAAGGATGAGAAGTAGAAGAAGGAATAAAAGGTCTGTGGGGGGACTCTTTCAAAGAAACAGGGATTACGATGCTTCCTGAGGAAGTGAGCAGAGAGAACAAGGAGCTCTGCACAAGGCTGGCCTCAGTTCCTTCAGAGAGACCCCAAAGCTCACTTTCCCTGCTGCAGATTGCTCTATGGACCATGATGGTGGGGGAAAAACAGCAATGCCCTGTGATAAGCATTCTGGATAAGGAAACTACTTTGGGCTAAACATTTTCTTGTTTTAATTATTTTTAAAAGATTTTATTTTTTTTAAAGAGCATTTTTAGTGTTACAGAAAAATTGAGAGGAAGATACAAAGATTTCCCACGTACTCTCTATCTCTTCACATGCATAGACTCCCCCACTATCCACATTTCCCATCATAGTTTCTGCTGATAAGCCTACTTCGGCACATCATAATCACCCAAAATCCATACTTTACATTACAGTTAGCTCTTGGTATTGTACTTTCTATGGGTTTAGACAAATGTATGAATAAAGACATGTATCTGCTACTTATGATATCATACAGGGTAGTTTCATTGTCCTAAAAATTCCCTGTGTTCTACTTACTCATCCCTCCTCCCCACTTCCCAATCCCAGGCAACCACTGATTTTTCTTACCATCTCCATAGTTTTGCCATTTCCAGAATGTCATATAGTTAGAATCATATAGCATGTAGTCTTTTCAGGTTGGTTTCTTCCACTTAGTAACACGCACTTAAAGTTCCTGCATGTTTTCTCAAGGCTTGGTAGCTCATTTCTTTTTAGTGTTGAATCATATTCCGTTGTGTGGAGGTCCCCCAGTTTCTTTATCCATTCACTGACTGAAGGACATCTTGGTTGCTTCCAAGTTTTGGCGATGATGAATAGAGTTGCGATAAACATCTGTGTACAGGTTTTTGTGTGGACCTAAGTTGTCAACTTTTTTTAGGTAAATACCAAGAAGCATGATTGCTGGGTCATATGGTAAAAGTATGGTTAGTTTTGTAAGAAACCATTGAACTGTCTTCCAAAGGGAAACTCTCTTCCTTGGGTTCTTTCTAAAAGACAGGTGGTAGGGACATTTGTGACTTAAATTTTCTTCTAAGAGAATTACCTCTCTTGGTTTCTAGGACCAAAAACACCTGACAAGGAAAATAGTTCTAGAAAAATAGAAGAGGGCTATGAAACCAAACTAAACCCAAGGAGCGATTGCTCATGGCCATGGTTCTCTGATAGGAACGCCATCAAAATTCACTGTTTGGAATGGATTAGCGAAATTCAAAGGTTCATTTTGATATCTTCAGAGAGAACTTGTATTTTTTAGGGTTCTAAGAGGTTACATGAATCTTTTACAACCGTCTCTCCATTCTTTATCTTTTCCTTTATCTCCTAAGGACGTTAGTTTGGAGAGCTCTGTCCCCAGGCCTGCCGCTGGTTTGATTGCTGAAGCCGCACTCAGACGGACCGTCAAGAGAGAAGCTTAGATGTTTGGGGAGGGGAGAACAAATTAAGAAGGAGCACCCCGTTTTATGAGTCTTGTTGCTTTATGGTTCTCACTGTGAGTGAGATCGTGTGCACTGAGCAGTTTCCTTGGTTAGTGCTGTGAAGAATCAGGGTTCAGGTAGACCTCTCCATCGTTACACACTTAGCTTCACATCCACAGAGTTTGCTTTTAAACCTGGTCTATCGTGCTTTCAAGGGAACCAACAAAACTGCAGAGAGAGCAGTGCAAATTCACTCCTACCAGTAATTGCATCTTTTTGTTGATGGAGTTGCTTTAGATCCATAATCAAAGGTATCCAATAATAAAAAATATAAATGCTTTCCCTCTTCTCTATTTTGTCTCTTGTAGTTCACAAAATTCAGGATGCCAATTATGGAATGTATTATAAAAGGGTAAGCAGTCAAATGAGATAATTTACAATAATTCTGAACCTGAATGTTTATAACTCCAACTTGTGAGGTTTTGTGCATACCTGCCTGATATGGGATGGCCTTTGTGGAAAGGTTTGGGAATGCTAACTAGGCAAGCAGTTTTAGAGGTGTGCCCACAGAGGGCATCTGGATTTTGTGTGATCATATATATAAATTTGGTACATTTTAATTCCTCTATCAGTAAGTCTTTGATTATTACTCGGTTCCCTATTTACATAGAAGCCAGAAGCACGGGAGAGAAATAGCAAAGCCATACAGAATGGTTCCCCTGGAGAAGTACAAGAATGGTCTTATCATCTGGATCATTTGTTTATTCACTCAACAAACACTAACTGAGCATTTACTTAGTACTTAGCATGGTTATATAGTTGCAAACGCACAAAAAAACTGCACAATTACATAGTTGCAAAAATAAAAATAAACAGGGTTTATTGTCTAATAGAGGACACATATATTAAACAAATAACCAAATAAATTTATACTTAAATTGTAGTGAGTCCTATGAAGGAAAGTTCCAGGGTGTTGTGGGAGAGTAGTTGAAAGGGCCTTGATTTGGCCAGTTGGGGTTTCAGGAAGACAGCCCAATGTCTTTGGGAAGCTAGAACTTTCCTGTGGCCCAAAGCGAAGCCATTCTGTGGTCTCTCCGGTTTCCAGAGTTTTCCGTCGGCATCAGAACCTCACAGTGAGGACGCAGGCTCTGGAGGGACGGGGTTGACCACAGTTTCTTCCAGCTTGTACCATCCGAATACACTTTGCTTCTGCCACGTGTTTCAGCCCTTCAAGTCCACCCCCTGTGCACCCTCCCCTTCCTGTCCTCAGCATCACTGACCTGCTCCGGCACTTCTCATCCTCATCCTTTTCCCTTGCTAATCTAGCACGTGGCTTCCCTCTCTGTCTGAGTAGCCTTACCATAGAGGCAGACCCAGAGGGAGCAGTTACTATGTTTGGTTATGGTGGAATGTTAATTGACTCGTTTCAAACAGGAAGATCTCCGATTACATAATTACTGACTATGCTTTTCATTGCAAAAGTTCTTAACCTCAAAAGCATGTGATAGGGAGAGGGAAGAGGGGTGGGTGTCCTGTGTAGACAGAGGCGATATATAAATGCATCTGGGGAAACAGAGGAATGCTTTCCAAGTCTACTTGGCTATGTCTGCATGCAGCAGGGTACTCGTACTTCTTGGAGGGAGTATTGGGGGAGCAGAGGGCAAGTTTATACCTTAAGTAAGGTTGTTAAAATGACAAACATCTTGGGGCTGCTGGGTGGCTCCGTCGGTTAAGTGACCCACTCTTGGTTTCGGCTCAGGTCATGATCTCAGTGTCCTGGGATAGAACCCCGCATGGGGCTCCCTGCTCAGCACAGAGTTTGCTTGAGATTCTCTCTCTCCCTCTCTCTCCCCAGCTCTCTCTCTCTCCCCAGCTCTCTCTCCCTCATGTGTGCACTTTTTCCCTCTCTCTCAGATAAATAAATATTCTTTTTAAAAAGTAAATAAAATGGCAAACATCTCTGTCAATTTCCACCACTTTCTCACTTCTCACAGAATTATCTATTACTTTTTAATTGGTTTGAGATAATGCTTTTATCTTAATAAAGATCAGTTTGTGATATATCCTCAATATAGAATAATAAAAAGAAGAACATAAAATGATACGTAATTTGATCATCCATAAATAGTCACTGATACATTATGGATTTTTACCACAGAGAAGTTGAGTAACTTGTAGAGAAGTTCTTTGGGAAGGAGTTCCATCTTCAATGGCACTAATGCTAAAATGGCATATTTTACCATACTTTTAATTTACTTTATGCCTTCATATTTAAAGTGGGTTTCTTAGAGGTGGTATTTCTTTTCTTAAGTTATATGATTTTGTTACCTATTGTAATTTTTGTTTTTATTTAAGTGCAGGAACTTGGCAGATTTCTTATTAACTCTTGAGTTGATTTGTGGTGTCTTCAGTCAATCACTCAAAATTCATCTGCGGTATTTGACTTGATATCGTGCAGCTCTGAATTCAGAGAAGATGCTGAGTAAGTGTGAGAGGTGATTGATGAAGTGGAGAAATGTGGAAGAAGCTGTTTAAAATTCAAATATTCACAGATTTACCTCTTACTCAGAGATGTATTTTCTTATTAATAGTGATTTATGTATTCAAGAGACTAAACGTTTTCATAAAATTTTTACTAATAATGGAAATCGACACTTTACATTTTACAAAGCACACGCAGATGTAGGACTTCATTTAATTAACACTGGGACCCTCAGAGAGTTCCTAGATTTACAGAACTACATGATGGGCTGGATCTCACTTAGATTTGAGGCTCTTCAGCTCCAAGTCCTGTGCTCTTTATGCTGCATCACAGATAAGAAATCACAAAGCCATCATCCAGGATGGAGCTGTCCATCATTTTATTTAACCTCTCTTTATTGTTCTGTATGAAAGACACAAATCATTTGAAAAGGTAGCTCTCTCACACCGAAATGATCCCAAACGGTGTTAGATCCGGCTGTCCTTAGTAAAAGAAACCTGCAATCAGAGCGTTTCTCCACTAGAGGGCACAACTCTGAACTCAGCGTTCAGCAGTAGCGCCCAAGGAGATAACGTAGTGTCATCAAATGCTCTGTGCTCCCTTTCATCAGCTTTATAACACCTGGTTGAAAGTCTAAAGCCGTGGGCATAGAATGCAATGAAAAACACTTTTAATTCCAAATGGAAAAAATAAAAGTTGTACTTCTCCCTGCTTGGCAATGCTTTCCCTATGATGTATGTTGTAAATCGTGGCATCTGTTAAAACATGCTGTTTCACTATTAAGCAAAGCTTTTATCCTTGTCTCTGATGTTTGCTAGATTGGCAAGAAGAAGGAAACTATAAGTTCCATTTTTTAACCACATTATTTCTGTTGACCTAACACATTTTAGGTAAATTACTATACCTTGAATGAGTCAGTGGTTCCCATTTGCTAGGGGTGATGAAAATTAGAGCATGAGACACATTTTATAGAAATTCCCTGAGGTACAGAATATCAAGCCTGGAAAGGACCTTAGAGTCCAAATTCCTCATTTTATAAATAATAAAACTAAATCTTAGTGTGGGAAATGACTTGCCCTTGATGATCCAGCTAATCTGAACCGAGGCTGACCCAGAGCCCTGGTTTAGGTTCACATGGTTCCATCTTATCCACAAACTTGTGCACAAGTGTTTTGGTGACACTTGCTACACAATCCTTTAGTGGCCTGACTCTGTCACGTTAAAAACCTTGGTAAGAGATTCTTGATAATGTATATTGTAGACATACATTTTAATTTCCATCGGGAAATACTGTGTTGTGCCAAATCAGTTGATCCACAGCTAGATAAAACTAGAGAGCTTTTTGCATCCCCATGCCCACTGTCTAATGGCTACGTCTCATCCCATGCCTACACTCCTAAGACTGTCCAAAAGATACATTCTTCCTCATTCTCATCTCCACAAGTGGAGACTCACAGTTACGAGATTATCTAATCCTACTGATTAGTAAAGTAATCCCACCTTGCTTTAGTTGGGAAAGAGAGGATGGCTTGGGAAATGGGGTCAGGGTAGGAGGAATAATTTAAGATTGCTGCCTTTTTCATCTGATGATCCAGAAGTACAGAAGGGCTATGTGATTCATCCAAGGCCTTGAAATTAGGTATCAGAACAGGCGGGGCACCTGGGTAGGTCAGTCGGTTAAGCGGCTGCCTTCGGCTCAGGTCATGATCCCAGGGTTCTGGGATCGAGCCTCACATTGGGCTCCCTGCTTGGCGGGGAGCCTGCTTCTCCCTCTCCCTCTGCCTGCCTCTCTGCCTACTTGTTCTCTCTATCTCTCTGTCAAATAAATAAATAAAAATCTTTAAAAAAAGATATCAGAACAGGCATGATATAAAACAACAGAGACCTCATTAGACTTGCAGTCAAAAATTGTAAGTAATGACTCCACAATATAAGTGGTTTCTGAAGCCTGAGAATCATCGGAACACTTTTTTCTTCTAATCTTTCTCTAACTCCTCTCTAAGTACTGTCTAAATACCTCCCCAGTATATTCCCCCTGTACTCTCTCCTCTCTCTCTGTCTTATGCCTTTTTCACCCATGTGCTTAGCACCTTCCAACCTATCCCCCAAATACTGATGCAGTTAGCTGGACCCTCCGCCAAGGCAGTTGTGATCATGTTCCTCCCCTGATCAAAGTTCTTTATTAGCTCCCTGTTGCCCATACTGACTGCTGTTTAAGTGCAATTCAGAGAAGAACGATTCTATTCATAGAGCCAGAATATGTTCTTTCCCTCTCCCACTGCTCATTTGCTTTCCCACCTGGGAAACTCCCCCTCTGGCGTGTCCTCTCTACCCTGCTGAAGTTCAATTCCCTGTGCGTTAAGCGACTGGAAGCCGAGGAAGATTTCCCAGGAATGAAGGTAGCCTTAGCTTCATACAGCAAAAAGAGGGAGAGTATTTTAAGTTATTAGCAGCAGAGGCCTGTACCACATAGTGAATCACAAAGATTCTAAAAGACTACACCTCCAAGAAAAAAAAAATATACACATATGTATACATAGATATGTGGACTGAACAGTCGCTGGGCTCCTGGTGTGACTTACCCTACATTCCTCGTCCCCTGGGGACCCACCTAAGTGTTGGGTAACCTCCTTTCTCTCCTCTGCTTGCCATGCTGTGTTGCCTCTGAACATTTATATTCTACCTCTTTCTTTTGTTTGTTGTAATTTTATATGTGACAGACACTAACAAACTAAGGGAAAATGATGGAGGGTCCTATTTAAATGAAAAATGCAAGGCTGTTAGTACAAGCAAATTCCCTGAAAATAGTATAGCGTTCTCGGCTAAACATTTAAAATAGGAGATAGTCCATAACAGGGATTTTTAAAGCATAAGAAGCTGAGGCTTCATTTCATCCTGGATTCCTCATGAATACACCTTGGAAATGCATTCAGTTATATTTTTGAACCTATAACCAGACCCTCCGTCTACCTCTCACCATGTATAAAAGATGAGGGGAGTTTTCTGATTTTCCCATGGGAACAGGAAGTCGCAGCGAATTAGGGCGGTCATTCAGGAATGCATCCGTTCAACATGTATTTGCTACATAGCTCCCAGAAGCCAGGGCCTCGCCACGGTTTGAGGCTGGAGGTGGGCAGATGGTCAGCAGTACTGACTTGTCCTCCCTCACTTACAGCGGAAGAAGGGTGTTTTTCTGGGAAATTGACATGTCATCAAATAGGCCCATGGTGTGTTTTAGGCTATAATTTAGAAACACATGTAAAGTACCAGAGTGAGAGAAAGCCTAGAGCTTCAGAAGGCAGGTGAGGCAGGCTTCTTGGAGATGGTGTGAGCACTGGCAGAGGCTCCGGTGTGAAGGAGGCGGGAGACCTCATTCAGGACGAGGGGCAGCATGGGCGGGACGACTGGGCTTCTTTCAATATGGTGCGTGCAGCTGCCGGACTCACTGAGGTGCAGGGCTCTGGGGGGCCATGGTCCCTCGGGCGAGGTTAGCCAGGAACCTCTGATGCACTTCAGGAAGTTGACCAGACAGGTGGACAAAATTCACTTGGTAGTAATCTTTGTCATATGTTCTTTGAAAAATATTGATTAGCCTCTTTTAATTAATATATTATTATATTCCATTTTAATTATAAATTATAAATAAGTCTAAAGGGCAGGGGATATCGTTCTCTCTGGTTAGGTAATATGTCATTGTCACTTCCAAATCCAGACCAGTTTCCAGTTCGCAGAGATGAGAGGAAACCTACCTTAGTGGTATACTGGATATCTGCCTTGTATAATATCAGGCCTGGTTGAAGGTAGAAATCTGAGAGAAAAAGCCCCAGTGGAACTTAAATATCCCTTGAATTTACTTTCACCACCAGCTATGTTGACACACCAAAACTAAAGGGTTTCTGATGGGATAAGGAGCCAGACCGCAGAAGTATGAGGTCATGAAAGCAAAGAACATTCCTTATGTCACACAATTCTTTTTTTTTTTTTTTTTAAAGATTTTATTTATTTGACAGAGAGAGACACAGCAAGAGAGGGAATACAAGCAGGGGGAGTGGGAGAGGGAGAAGCAGACTCCCTGCCGAGCAGGGAGCCCGATGCAGGGCTCGATCCCAGGACCCTGGGATCATGACCTGAGCCGAAGGCAGACGCTTAACGACTGAGCCACCCAGGCGCCCCTATGTCACACAATTCTGAAGGCGAGTCAGTGTGGAAGCCCCTAGAGATGCTTTATTTTATTTATTTTATTTTATTTTATTTTATTTTATTTTATTTTATTTTACTTTTCTAGAGAGGGAGCGGGGAGGGGCAGAGGGAGAGAGAGAATCTTTAGGCTTCACGCCCAGCACAGAGCCAATGTGGGGCTCAATCTCATGACCCTGAGATCATGACCTGAGCTGAAATCAAGAGTCAGACATTTAACTGACTGAGCCACCCAGGTGCCCCGCGGTGGTTTATTTTAAGTCCAAGCAGAGGAAGACATACACTTTTAGAACTCTTGGTAAAATACCATGACCTAAACCTCTTGGTTTGCAACCCAGGAAGAAGTACAGTGTGTTTGAATGCCTGTTAAACACAAGTCTCCATACTGTTTTGTTGTTGTTTTGTTTTGCTTTTTGTTTGTTTGTTTACTAAAGGTAGTCTACCTCATGCTCTGAGTTTTGGATGACTCAACAGCACTACAATGAGATTTGCTCCTTGACTTAATCATATTGATCAGAGAGGAACTAACTTTGGCCGTGGGGGGTGATGCTATTTAATGTCCATATGCTAAGTAAACCATTTGGGGAACCTCCAAGAACACCATTGTACTTGTTGGGAAACACTGGCCCTATTTACATGCTTATACTTTTTATCAGCTCAGTCTTAAAATCTGACAGAGTCCAAGTAACTATGCTGGATCCTTGTCTTAGAGCTGCCCCAAAATGCGAGACATGGGACAATTCTATAATGATATCAGTCATTATCAGATTAATCTTTAATGGGTTGTGAAATGCCTTATACTGATTTTTGTTTAGATCTATCTATCTACTGATCAATTGATTGATAGATCTGTCAATCTATTGATCTGTCATCTATCGGTAAATCATGCAGTCTTGTTATCTGGTGTATGAATTGGCTTGCAAGATTTCTGTTGTCTTCCTAGATGTTGGGAGCCATTCACCCTTTTTTCCAATTCCTTGGCCATTGACACTTAAGGCTAGATCTACATGAGTTTTAAAAATTTTTAGCTGGTTTCTTACTTCTTTGCTTAAAATATGGCATTGTATAGATGTTTGCTTCTAGGCATATTTAAAATATTCACAGTTTAATGTGTTTAAAGCACTTCAAAAACTTTAGTCTCATACAAATGCAAATCGGTTTTACTAATGCTTTTTCAGCAAAAAGAAAAAAGAGGGAATAAGAGGGCATAAATATGACTGTCTAATTGAACCTTTAAATGCCTCTAAATGATTTCCTCTTATTTCACTACTTGCATCTTCATCTTCTTTTGTACTTCTTCTAATACATTTGTGAAGTATAAGTGCTTGACATTTGAAGAATTAACATTTATTGCTATGGAAAGAGCCAAGATGTCCATCAACAGATGAATGGATAAAGAAGATGTGGTATATATATATATATATATATATATATATATATATATATATATACAATGGAATATTATGCAGCCATCAAAAATGAAATCTTACCATTTGCAACAATGAAGAATTAACATTTAAATAATTAAAATAATAGAATTCATAAAATAGATTTCATATGAGTTTTATATCATTATAAATGTTTACACTGGGTAGTACATCCTGATTCTGTTCTGTGTTGGGGGCTAACAATTTGTTATTGCCCCATCGGTGACCCTGACTATATTTTTCGGGATGGAAGCATGACAAGGATAACTGCAGGTTACAGTTGCCAGTTGGTTCACTTGTTGGGTAGACATCGTGTTCTGTTTTGGCTGTTGTTCTTCTAGTTTATGTATACAGCCCAGGATGGTAGGTAGATATAAAATGCTTTGAGAAACTAGTGGGAAAAAAATTAAGTGCCTGGACACTTGCCAATACTTTCTATCATAAAAAGCATAATACACACTTTCTATTTTTCCAGGGGGCCTTGCAAAATGAAAACATACATTTAGTTAGTTAGCTGTTTATGCATTTACATATATGCATGTCAACATTACTTGGGAAAAACATTGCTCTCTCTTTCTCTTCTGTGGTGGAATGGTTTGTAAACTGATGAAGTAGTTGATCTGTAGAGTCTTTTGCCAGAAAATCGATCCATTATTTATAAAAGTTGGAAAAATAACACATCTCTATGGCAGATACATCCAGGCTTTGTTTTTATAGCACATCTAAATCAACTGTTCTGTCATTAATTTTTATTTCAGCTATCATGATAAACAATGGCCAAATAATGAAGTAGATCACTGCCCAGTTTATCTGAATCTGTTTTTACAATGACAGGAATAATTCTCTCAGATATGTCATGGTTTAGCTATTTTAGTAACCTCCAGGAACAAATCAAATCTTCCATATTTCAATCCAGTTGATGTTGCAAGGATCAGTGATTATTTCAGTGAAGAAAATGAATTGACTATGACTCAGGGCTGTCACTCTCTACCTAGTGTTCTAGCATAATTTAGTTGTTCTTCCACGGGTTGTCATGAAATCAAAGAAAAGACAAGTATAATTAAGATTCAGGGTGTAGAAGATTCAGGAAAAGATCTGACGCAGGTTCAATTACTTCGTATCATCCGGATGCCACTTGGCCCTCTACTGGACACACAGGGTAGTGATTTTTACTTTGCTTCTCCAAGGATTCTGGGAATTTTAGACAACATTAAGATGTTTGTCCATTTTGAAGGATGAAATCCAACTGAATGTCAAGGAAGTGTAATAGAATGAGAAGGTGTCTGAAGGCTGTCTGTCTCATTCAGGTCCCCAGCTCAGGGCTTCAGGCCTTCAGAGCTCTCCAGCAAACTTGTCCTTGTGGAGCCATTTTGGTTGCTGCACGAGGACATTTTTCCCACAAATGGACTGCCAACTGATATAGGATAGGCAAGTTACCATTCCCTTTTAAATATGTAATAAAAAACTGGTAATCCAAGGATATTTTTCTTTTCTATTCTTTTATTTTCTAGTTGCACTCTCCTGTAATAAATAATGACTTGAGAAAGATGAAGTTATCTCAAATGAGGTTGCCCAGCAGTTTCTTCAATAAATCCATTTAAAGTAATACAACTACACATATATAGACACATCTCTTGAAGGGGATGAGCCCCAAAAGAGGTAAATGGTATAGAGAAAAATAATACTCCTACCAGTTGAACTGAGACTCCCACTCAGTTCCCTGGTTAAACTGCCACGCTAGGCTGTCTTCTAACTTTTCCACATCCATATCCAGGGAAGGAATGCCCAAACTGATTTTATTTCTAATCTGGTGGGGAGGTAGAGGTGGGCAAGGTAAGGAGGGGCAGAGGAAGAGGTATAGGCAAGCTCACTGAGAGAAATGGAATGACTGTCCATATGGTACACTCCAGGGGATTTTCTAAACGGAGGTAAAGAGGTTATACGTTTGCTCTCACCTATGAATGCTCACTGCCCCAAGGGGTAGATTCTCCCAAACATTTGTCTGAGAAGACCATGCCTTAGTAGAAGGTGGGAAGAAGGGGAGCTTACTTTCGAATGGATGGAGGCCTACTTCTCTCTCGCGGCTATGGGAATATCACCTGCTCCTCCACACATGACGACGGACTTATCATATGTTGGCTCCTGAAGGCTAGATTTCTCTGCTCCCTTCACACTGCCTGCCCTGAGCTTAGGGTGGCTTCCTGTGAGCTGAGGTTGAATCTTTGACAAAGTCTTGTGGCCCTCTTGGAAACTGAGGTGAGTTTGGGTACCCCCCTCCCCACTGTCCCCCCATCTCATCGCCCAGGCTGATATTGTACTTAGTAATATGCTTATAAACTGTGTCTTGGCCTGAGTCCTAATGAGTGGACTTTTAGTGCCAGAGTCATAATGTCCACTGTGGGGCAGGTCAACAGCCCTCCCTTTCCAGTGCTCTCCTAATCCTTGGTTAGAAACATTCACTAATCCTATGGCTCTAGGCCTGCTGGTCCCTAAAGGTTCTGGTTGCAACAGAGGCCAGCCTGCCTAATTAAACTCATGCATATGGTCTAAGCACACATTACTGATTTCTCTATAAAACAGAATTCCCTCTTAAATAGGACATAAGTCCTCATGGCTCTCTCAACAACCACTCACCACTCAGGCACAAATGTCCCCTGGAGCCTACAGTCATAGCCTGCAGTTCTGTTTTTCTGGAATCCTCTTTTACAGCCACCCCTGTGCCCCCGTTTTTCTAAAGAATTACAGAGGGCTAGGAAATCACTAGCCCTACACTCTCACCAATAGGCAGCCCAACAGACTGCTGCATAGACACAAGAGGACACAGGCTTCTGTATAATTTCTAGGATCCTGGTTGTAACTCCACCTCTCATTCCTCCTGCTGTGATTGAGTAGTTGGGAATCTATGTTCTAGAGCAATAATTCTCAAACTTTAACATGACTGTGAATCACCTAGGGGACTTGTTAAAATGGCGAATTCCAATTCAGTCGACCGGGAATGAGGAAGATTTTGCATTTCTAGCAAGCCCCCAGCAGATGCCAGTGCTGATGGTCCATGGACCACACTCTTGAGTAGCAAGACTCTAGAGAATGAGAAAGCCAGGTAGAAAATCTGGCCTTCTAGCTTTTAGGATATATTTATGCCTTGACATTTCCATCTTTGTTGGTTCGGTACTTTGGCATTTTCAAAACTGTTATTCATTATTGCCCTTGTCCCTGCGTCCTACGGGGCAGCCTTTATGATAGGAATCTTATGATCATCACCATCCTTTGTCACCATCCAGAAAAAAAGATGTGGACAAGACATCTTGATCATGAGCTTTTATCCCCATTATACTATCTGCTGCTTCTCCCCTTATTTCTTCACCATGCCCAGACCTTTTCCCTAGTGCTTTCTCTGTGAGCATTGAGTTGTTCTTCAAAAACTGGCACAGTAGCTGGTATGTGGGAAAGGCTCAATAAATATTGATTTGAATTGAAACATGCTTGCAGGTCCCTTCTGACTAGGTGTCCCCAGAGAGCAGGGCCTCCCAGGTAGCCCTGTCCTTGGAGGCCACTCAACCACTGAGCAGCAGGGTCTAGTGGTGTGGATATTCTCTCAGCACCCTATGGTACCTTCCTGACCATCACTTTTCCAACTTCACGCCGGAAGCCTCAGCCATTTGAGATTCATGTCACCTCAATGCTGCCCTATGGCCTTTCTTGCTGTCCATCACTTTCTGGATTGTTTGTTTAAGACATAATATAATTCAACAATGAATCATGGAACACTACCTCAAAAACTAATGATGTAATGTATGGTGATTAACATACATAATAAAAAAAAGACATAATATAATTCACTCTCTTTCTTCCCCTTGATCCCTTGCCATTATCATGCATGTGATTATCCAATTATGTAGCCTCAAAGATGTTTAAACTTCTCAACTCTGACAACCTTCACCTACATTCTGCTTCCGCCACCTGCTTGCGTGGCTACAACCTCACTTAGGGAATACTGGAGTCGACCGCATGAAATCATTTCATTGATTTTGCTGATAACGGAATAATGCCAGCTCCTAATTGATTAGGTGAAAGCTTATCTTTATGGACTAGAAGGTGAAAACGACATAATTCTAGCCAGACATAATTAACAGTTAAAAACATAGAGTTTGGCACAGATTATTTACCCAAGTGGAAAGATAAGAAATATATAGTATAATGTAGCATTTTGTCAATATATTTCAATCTCATTTTCATTTAATGATATAAAATGGCATATTATACATAATGGTAAACTCACCCTTTTAAACAGTTTTCTAGCATTTCACTTTACGAATGAACTATAGTTTATTGAATCCAATTCCCTCTTACTAGGCATTTAAATTGTCTGCACTATTATAACCATCAATGCTACCTTAGACATTTTTGTATTCACTTTGCTGTACTCTTTCTTAATTTCCTTAGAACATTTCTCTTTTTTTAAAGATTTTATTTATTTATTTGAGAGAGACCAAGCATGAGTGGAGAGGAGGGGCACAGGGAGAAGGAGAAACAGACTCCCCACTGAGCAGGGAGCCCAACATGGGGCTCCATCCTGGGACCCTGAGATCATGATCTGAGCCGAAGGCAGCCGCTTAAACAACTGAGCCACCCAGGGTGCCCCTAGAATATTTTTCCAGAAGTGAGATGACTGGATTGAAACATATGTATAACATATGAGGTTGTACTTGGGAAAGTTGCAAACTTTATTCTCTTACGGTGCCCATCTTGCCATTCCCCATTACCAATGAATATTATTCATCGTCTTAATTTTTACCAACCCATTAGATAGATAATACCTCATACATTTAATTTGCATTTATTTGACCAGTGCTGAAGTTTCCATATTTTCCCTACATGTATTAGCCATTTGAACATACAGTTGTGTGACTACAACCTCCACATTTTCCTTTATATAAAAGACAATAGGAAGAGCTTGGACTTTTTGGCCTCTTGCTCTATTTGTGTTTCTCTGTGTATGTTAAGATGGATGCCTTCTCTGCTTCAGTGAACACAACAGTTAAAGTAAGTGAAAATTAAATGTTGACTTAGTCAATGAGAAGAGAGATTCACCAAACATTTTATATTCAGAGATTTGGCTTCTAACTATCCTTATAATGGGTTGAAAGTCATAAAGCCATGGGCATGACAGTTTTACTTTAAGTGCAAGTTACACCCTATGCATTTAAAATTCCAGAAGCTGAACTTACTTACTAAAGCCAAAGGAAATTAAAATCTGCTTGATCTTTACAGTTTTTTTCTTTTTCCCTCAACACTCTCCCTACTTTTCCTTCTTTTTTTCTTCACAGAACTCTTTTCCCTCTTAATCTCATGGGAAAATTCTGAGGCTGTCTTCCCTTAAATTACCTCCCTTTATCAATGGTGTGAATAAGGGACCAAGGCATTTGACTCTACAGTGTATTTGAAAGTACCATCTTCTAGCTTCTGGCTCAGTATAGGCAAGTCTTAAACTACCTATCCTACTATCAAGGCTTTTCTTACCCACCCGGGGTTAATTGGGTGCTAGTCCCCAACCAGAACACTGCGTTTCAGACAGCTTGGTGAATCATGGGATGCTACACATATTTGACTCTTTTTCTTCAAAATTTCACATCATGGCACCATTACATATGCCATCTCCCCCACCCCCCTGCCCCAGTTTCCCTCACTTCCCCTGCCCTTGCTCTTTGCCTCTCCAGATCTTCCACCACTAAGGTGGGTTGAATTCCACTTCTCTGCTTTCTAACCAGTGACATCACTCCTGCTTCTTCCCCAGTGGTAGAATACCTGTCGGGATATCTCTGTAATTTGGTCCCACATCCTTTGCACAATTACTTCCAATGACAGGTGACATGGTACATCAGGAGATAGTATACTTAACTAATGAATCATTGAACACTACATCAAAAAACTAATTATATACTTGGCTAACTGAACATAAAAAAAAGAGATAGTTCTTTTATTTTATTCCAGTATAGTTACATACAGTGTAATATTAGTTTCAGGGGTACAATATAGTGATTCACCACTTCCATACAACACCCGTGGCTCATCACAAAAAGTGTACTCCTTAATTCCCATCATCCATTTAATCCATCCTCCCACCCCCTCCCCTCTTGTAACCATCAGTTTGTTCTCTATAGTTAAGGGTCTTTTCCTTGGTTTGCTGCCCCTGCCCCCGTTTCCCTTTACTCCTTTGTTTTATTTCTTAAATTCCACATATGAGTGAAATCATATGGCATTTGTCTTTCTCTAACTGACTTATTTCACTTAGCATTATACCCTCTAGCTCCATTCATGTCCGTTGCAAATGGCAAGATTTCATTCTTTTTGATGGCTGAGTGATATTCCATTGTGTGTGTGTGTGTATGTGTGTGTATACACACCACATCTTTTTTTAAAATTTTTTATTGTTATGTTAATCACCACACATTACATCATTAGTTTTAGATGTAGTGTTCCATGATTCATTGTTTGTGCATAACACCCAGTGCTCCATGCAGAACGTGCCCTCTTTAATACCCATCACCAGGCTAACCCATCCTCCCACCCCCCTCCCCTTTAGAACCCTCAGTTTGTTTTTCAGAGTCCATTATCCATTCATCTTCTTTATCCATTCATCAGTTGATGGACACTTGGGCTACTTCCATAATTTGGCTATTGCAAGTAATGCTGCTATAAACATAAGAGTGTATGTATCCCTTTGAATTCGTGCCTTTGTATTCTTTGGGTAAATACCTGGTAGTGTAATTACTGGACTATAGGGTAGTTAAAAAAAAGAGATGATTCAGACCATCATGAACTAGCTGCTGTATCCAACTCTTCTTATTTCAAGGTATTTCTACCTCTGTGTAACTTATATAGATCCTAATTTTTAAAACAATACACTTTCTGTTTCTCTTTCTCTTGTATATTGCAATGCTTTAAATATTTGGAAACTACTACGACTCTCTTCACTTTAGTCTTCTAATCCATGACATGTTTTAAAGAATCACTCATCAGATTTGTCTCTTTTTTATAGATAGCCTCCTTATAATCTGCCATTCATGATGGGGCATAATATTTCAAGTATGGTCTGACTGGTACGGAGCTCAATGAGGCTAGGATTTGCAAAGTTCGGGATGTTGACTTTTCTTCATGTGGTCTAATATTGCATAGAATTTTTAGTCATTATTTGACAATCTGACTTGCTCACTTAGCAATAAATTAGATATATGTATGTATTCACTACCCCAAAAGTTCCCTGATGCTCATTTTCTGCCAATAGCCTTCTCTACCTCTGACCCAGGGCAACCACTGATCTGCTTTATGTCACTATAGAGTAGTTTGCATCTTCTAATAGAGTTTTATAGAAATGAGATCATACACACCTATATAATCTATCACAGAGGATTTTTCTCCTTTGGAAAATATATAGTTTTGTTTTGTTTTTTCTTAAAGGAGGCTAACTTTTTTCAAAACTGTGTTTGCAGCATTACATTTTTAAGCCTAACTTCAAGAGTTTTGTCCTTTCCAATTTCATCATGTTGGTTTTAGTCCAGTGTTCCTGTATCTCAAGGTGATTTTGAATCCTGAACCTGTCATCTAAAGTATTAGCTGGCTATCCTTTCCAGCTGTAAGCTTTCTGTAGTTTTGATAAATAAATTTCAATACATTATTGCAGAACACAGAATCATAAAATATTAGAGCTGAAAGAACCTAAGTCATGATAAAATAGTTGATCAGAACAACCAAGGAGAAAAGCCTCTGGGGATGCACCAGATGTGTTCTGTCCATTTGATTCAGAGCCAAAGAGCTGGCTCCTTCCCCTCCTTTTCTTTCTACCTCACCTAAAACGCTATGGCAATTATCGCATCTGTAGATGTTTTCAAAGACAAACAGCACTTGTTCTAATTCCTTCACCATCTTCTTCATTCTTCCCAAGTACCTTCCATGTGTGTGTATGTGTTTAAAACTTTTTTCTTATTTTTTGAGCTATAATTCACACTCAATTACAATGCACCCATTTTAAGTGCACACTTTGTTGAGTTTTGACAAATGTAAACATTTATGTCACTATTACTCCAATCACTGTGCAGAATATTTTCATCACTGCAAAAGTTTCCTAATGCTCTTTTGCACGTGATACCCCTCGACTTGCATCCCTAGGCAATGACCCATCTACTTTCTGCTTGTCTGGGTTGGTTCACATTTCCTGTAGTTTCTTAGGAATGGAATCATGCAATATGTACTCTTTTGTATCTGGCTTCCAGAATGTTTTTGAGATATATCCATGATGTTGCCTGTATCAGCAGTTCATTTTTTTTTTTAATTAATGAGCAGCATTCCATTGAGTGAATTTGTTTATTCTCTCACCTGTTTATGCATGGCCTTTGAGCTGTTCCTCGTTCTAAGCTACTATGAATAAAGTTGCCATAAACGTTGTTGTACAAGTCTTTCTGTGGATGTATGTTTTCATTTCTCTTGGGTACAAGCCTGAAGGTGGACTTATTGAGTCATATGTTTAATCTCATAAGAAACTGCCAAAGTCTCTTTCAAAGTGACCACATCATTTTACATTCCTACCAGCAGTGTAGGGGAGATCTAGCTGTTCTACATCCTCACTGAAGGGAATCTATTCAGAATTCCCCCCAACCAGCCAAGCTTATAGACAAATCCCACAGGTGTCTGTACTTGGCCCTAACTCTTTGTTTTTCTAGGTCACGGTGCCCCACCTTCTCAGAGAATAGACCACAACTACAAACCAAATTCTTCTCTAGCTGGACCATGACCCACATCCTTGACCAACCCCAGACCAAGACCCCCACAAAACCTGCCACCTCCTACTCTACCTAGCCGAGAATTGACCCCCTTCCTATACCCTCCCTCCTGCCCCCTTCTGCATGGGAACAGCTGCAACCCTCTCACATCCTTCAAAACCCCCTCAAAGGCCCAGCCTGACCAAAACCGGGGCCAACATCTCCCTTGATGTCTGGCCCCCCTCCTCCCTTGGAGAGTGAATACATTCTGTCCTCCTTGTTAATCCACTCTCGGTGCAATTCTTTGCCACCCACACCCCCGGCCACCCTAACACTCACTAACATTTGGTTTCCTTTTTAGCCATTCTATGAACGTGTAGTAGTAACTCATTGTGGTTTGTATTTGCAGTCTCCTGATTGATTAAAGATTGTGAGCACCTTTGGAAGTGTCTTTGTTTTGTTTTGTTTCTGACATCCACATATCTTTGGTGAACTGTTTGTTCACATTTCTTCCCAGGCAATCTCAAAGTCTCTCTCTTTCCTTTTCTCTCTTTCACCGAGCAGCTTTTCCGTCTTTCTTTCAATCCTTATCTTTTGTTTAGAATGGCACGTATCTGCTTTTTCTGAGCATAAGAATCATCCCAGTTTTCTCCTGACAGTAGGTCCAAGGCAGGGGTGCGACCAGATGAATATGTTTACTGTTGGGAGGGAAGAAGCGCTCCATGAAAATGTGTGCAAAATGTTTATTCACTGAATTACTTTCATGGCCTCATCTCTCAGATGAGATGAAATAAACCAGTTTTTAAGAGGCAATGGGAAATTTCTACCACATAAATATTAGTGTTTTGAATCTGAAGAAGTCAATAAAGCTGAATTAAGGGGAAAAATCTCTCCTGTGGTTTCTTGGACTGATTTCATTGAACTCGTTAATAAAATGCAATGTTTGGTACAGAAGATTTTTAGCATCTTTTCATGAATTCTTCTTTTAGTTACTAAAGGCTATAACTCATCTTAACAGTAAGCCATATTCAACATTTTCTGGGATCACATTAGAAAGTTTCACCTTCTTAGAGATCTGTTTTGCCAGCTATCTCAACTACTGGGAACAATATGACAATTATTTTTCTCGAGATTTACAGTATGAAAGCATAGAAGAAAGACAGGGAGGTTGAATAATGAGAAAATGGTTAACCAGTTAAAAGTTATAGCTCTGCATTTCACATCTATAAGCTTGTCAGACCATAGAACAGGAATCTGCCCACTATGTAATATGGCACCATGATTGCATGTTATCTAGAGGTTACAGAAAGTGTGTCTTTAGCATGCTGCTTTCAGTGGCTTTCCTCCCCACACCTGGAGCCCTACTGCTCCCCTGGTGATCCTCTGTCTTCATGCTTTCCCCTGGGTATCTCACGTTCCAACAGTAATGTGACTCTCATCCAGGGCTGACCTTTCAATGATTCTGGTCTGAATGACCACATTTCCAGATTTAGGGGTAAGGAGACAAATACTAGTCTCTCTTTCACTAGGCTTCAAACTCATTAAAATATATAAGCTCAGCTTTGCTCAATTTATTTTTATTTCTCATTTTAAATATTGGCAAATTATACTTTTTCGTTAACTTCGTTGTGTAGCACGTGTACAACATTAAATTGTCTGAGTGTCTGTGTTAGTTCGGTTTGGCAGTTTGTATCTTTGTATTTTTGTTTATTTCATTAATTGCAGCTTTTTAAAAAAAATCCCAGTCTTAATCTGTTTTGGCTGCTATAACTTAATACTACAGAATGGGTGGCTAATAAACAAAAGAAACTAATTTCTCAGTTCTTGAGGCTGGAAGTCCAAGGTCAAGGCAGCAGCATGGTGGCCTTCTGATGAAGGCCTTCTTCCTGGTGCGTAACTGGTGCCTTCTTGCTATGACCTCATATCACGGAAGGGAGGAGGATCTCTCTGCTGCCTCTTTTATAAAGGCACTAATCCCATTCATGAGGATTTTACTATTATGACCCAATCGCCTCTCAAAGGTCTCACTTACTAATACCATCCGCTTCGGGAGTTAGGATGTCTTCATATGAATTTTGGGGGACACAAACATTTAGACTGTAACAATCCCTTTCCTTCCCCTGTATTTAGAATTTATTCCGTTATTTTAACTCTTTAAATTGGATGCTTGGCTTACTATTTTTCAGGTTTTTGAAATTTTCTAATATTTTGAAGACCAATGTTTTCCTTTGGGAACAACTTTAACTACATTAATGTATTTTTAATATGCAGTACTGTTGTTGTTATTCACTTGTAAGTATTTTCTAGTTTCCATTATGATTTCTTCCTTGAATTTATTTATTTTATTTATTTATTTTAAAGATTTTCATTTATTTGAGAGAGAGAGACAGAGACAGAGAGAGAGAGCACCAGTGGGTGGGAGGGCAGAGGCAGAGGGAGAAGCAGACTCCCCACTGTCTTTCCTTTATGTATTATGCTTTCAACATAATCAAATGTTGATAAGAAAAACTTCTCTTTGTAGATGCATTTGAGCAAATGAATAAAGAAGGAATGACAGAAGTGAATATTATTATTTTTGAAACCCATACTGAAATAATGGATCTAGGCAGTCATTATGAATTGTTAACATCAAAAAAGAGAGCCAAACAGACATTACATATCTTTTGATGGAAGAATACGATACTCTCCACAAAACATTATTGCCAGAAAACAAAAACAAAACAAAACAAAAATGAATCGAGGCTTTTGATCTAAGTACCGATTTTCAGCATGTACAGGAATAGAGGAACCTGTTAAATGACACCAAAGAGGGGCAATCAATACCATTCAGTCTGTAACAAACTAAAGAAGATGAATGGCCTAGTTGCTTTAACAAATATATTACAAGGAAAGGAGAAAAAAAAAGATGAAGGAATGATCTATTGATTAAAACAGACTTGAGGGACATAAAAACCATCATAATGTATGGATCTCATTTGAATCCTGATGAAAACAAATTGTAAAATAACATCATGAGATAATTGAAGAAAATAGGAATCTTTTTTTAAGGGTGAAAGAGTATTGTGGTTATATATTTTTAAGAATATCCTTTAGAGATAAATACAGAAATGTTTATGCATTAAATAATTTCTACGAGTTGACTACTGCTGCACATTGTTGATGTGCATTACCTCCAATGGTAATGGAGATTTGTTATATTATTATTTGTTATATTATTTTCTCTACTTTTGTATGTATCTGAAAATTTTGATATTTAAAAAAAAAATGATGCCAAGGGGTGCCTGGGTGGTTCAGTTGGTTAAGCGTCTGCCTTCAGCTCAGGTCATGATCCCAGGGTCCTGAGATCGAGCCTCATGTCGGGCTCCCTGCTCAGTGGGGAGTTTGCTTCTCCCTTTCCCTCTGTCTGCTGCTCCCCCTGCTTGTGCTCTCTGTCAAATAAATAAATAAAATGTTTTAAAAAATGATGCCAAAAGGAGAAACTAGTTTTCCATGGGGAGGTTGGGATTCAAACAGAGGTAGGAATAAAACCACCATAAACTAGTAATGGAAAATAGAAAATTTTTATGGTTTCATCTCTCTGTTACCAGCTCATATTTTTGATGGCCTATTTCATTTCTTTAAACACATTAAATCTTTTTTTAAAATCACATTGTTTTTGATAATTGTAATAAATTTGGTGTTTTGAGGTCCAATTTTACTCTGTTGTTCTGTAACTCAGATTCTCCCAGTGTTTACTCATTTGTTTCTCAAAAACTTACTTAAATCAGGAAAGAAGTTAAAATAACACCCCTTCCTAGCAAAATATTGAACGCAAATAAGATGGCTTTCCAGTCAGGAAAAAAAAATGAAGCCTCAAGTTCACCACTTATCATCTGAACTTAGACAGATTACTTATTATTTTTTTTCATCCAAGCTTACCCATCATCAACTTCTAGATGGTAATACCTATTTCAGAGAATTCCTGTGAGAATTAATGAATAATTCATGGAAAATAACATATACCTGACATGCTTAAGTACTCTAAAAAGGGTAGCTTTACATATATATATTATATATATATATATATGATTCTTGAATTGGGGAGTAATGTAGGTAAATTTCATATTTGCATGTAAAACCACCAAAGAATTTTTCCTTCATGTCCATCAGCCTGACATCTAATCTGTAGACTAGGAAATCAGATATATAAATAATCCCACACTTAAAACTGGGCTCCAGCTGCGTAAGTGGCAGCAAACACTCTTAGAAACCACATCTAATGTTTTAGACCAATAACACTGAGTAGGGGAAATGAAATACATTTGTTCTTGCCATTACCATTTTTTTAAAAAACATAAATTACGTATCTTCTAAAGAAGAAATAGAAATGTAGGGTTTACACAACTGCTTATGAATTTGTGTTGAGTGGTTTAATCCTTCACACAAATAATTTAATGCAGAGCATGGGTATAGTATACCACTGGTTTCCGAATGATGCTCTAGGTGTGGTCTAAGCATTAGAAATTGTGTAGTTTTGTTGTTTGAAATTAGAGTTTTCTTCTTACCCCAAAGGACTATGGGGGGAAATGACTCCGTTTTTAACCCTTTCAGTACACCCAAGTTGGTGCCCCAGTGCTGCCTTGGCATGCAGAAGAAACGATTCCAGATACGTTACTTCACCAAAATAGTACAGGAAGAATTTCCTATTTGGGAATCTACCTTGTATGATGCACTCCACTGACTCCAAAGACCATTTCTCAGGATCTCAAGGGCAGGTCTCTTCTTTTCATTTGAGTCAGAGGTTTCATCTACAAAGAAGAAAATATGAAGAATGACAGCATCTTTCCATTTGTCATGCTCAGTTAAAATCATACTGAATGATTCATGGAACAGAATCCAGCACATCATATATCATTTTTTTTTTGTCTGAAGGCTTGCAAGATATCTCACTCTTATGAGTTAATATGGAAACCGGAACTTTTCTAAGTAAAATACTATTTCGAGTTCATATACCTGTTGTATGTGTTACTAATATGAAATTCACTCTGGCCATCAGCTAGTTTGCCGCCTTCCTTCTATAGAAGGCTAAAATTCTGTTTGGCCCCAAGTAAGTTTTCCTGTGTCCCCTTTACTTGTCTACACTGAGACAAACCAGGAAAATCAAATAGTTCAGCAGGATTTTTTCTTGGTATCATTTATTTCACATTCAATAGGCGCCTGTTTACCAGGCTATAGGACTCGATCCAGAACTCCTTAGAGAGTATCCTGACAAAACGTACTGGGTCTCCAGTGGTATTCAGGTACGCACGTGTGAAAGACCTATGAGGTCAAAGTAGAATAAATGCACGCATATGGCATTCCAGGTAGATATGCAGTGTCTTCTTTCTCTCCCTCCACTAGTCTGTAGGTCAATTAACATAACAACTGATTTTTTTTTAAATCTTCCACATAATTACAGTCACCCTCAAGGCTGGTCTTTATATTAGTTTACTGAATTTTGCTTCTTTGGGAGGCAGACAGATCAGGAAGATAACATTTACGGGGCTCTAAGCTACTTGTGGCTGCCCAGTGATTCATGGATGTGTCCTCAGGAAGAGATCGTTTCGTCATCTGGGCTTCTATAAAATTTCAGGTTAAAAAAAATAGTGTGCGCATGCACGTGCGTGTGTGTGTGTGTGTGTGTGTGTGTGTAGGGAGGTGGTGATCGTCTCTCTATCCTTTATTCCAGCAGGAACTGAGGTACAATTTCAAACTTCTCTCTATGCAATACACATCCCTTTGGATTGCTTCCTTTTTAGAACATTTTCTCCCTTTCAAAGCTCTCCTCAGTCTGGAGAACAGAAAATGCACCTGTAACATGTCGAGAGGGAGAAGGAGCACACTGTGATTTTTCCTGACTTCTACCTCCATTGAGAACGTGTATGAAGATGGACTTTGGAGACCCCACTGAAGGGACCCAAAGAGGCGAGGTGCGGATGGTCGTTTTTGCTGGAGAACCATGGGATCACGTTACAGCGCTAGGCTTGCGAGGCCGGCCCTCAGAGACTATTGATTTTCTCCTGGCTACTTGTCGCTTCTCTTACTTGGAACTTTTAAGACATTTTATCAAGACCATGTTTTTATACGATACATTTTATTGATGATAAAGTTAGATTCTACACTCAGGGCTTATTCCTAACTATTCAGAGATAATTAACGACTGTCCGATCTTGAGAACGCGCTGTGGCTGCTCACCTCTGGAGTTCGGGGTTAAAGAAGGCCAGAAGCCAGGTAACAGGACACACCAGCTGTCCAGCTCAAGTTTTCTAGCTAACCAGCCACTCCAACGAAAAAGCATACCAGCCAGGGGAGAATGGGACCACATCTGACCAACAAAGAGATGAAATATTTCATTGATTTGCTCTGGCCCTGTATCAACACACTGTTGCCCAGAGTAAATATATGGGATTTCCCTCCTCCAAATAATGTTTGCTCAATGTGTAGACTTGTTTAAATGTATTTGAAGTTTCTGCTTGGAAACATACTTTCATATATGTAAACAAAATCAACCACTGGGAACCGATAACACATAAAAAGAAAATGTTTGAATAACAAAATATAGTACACCATGAGCCGATCAAATTACATCACATGTATTTATTGGATCACAAAGGGGAAGAATTGCAAAAACCCAGACATACAGCCCCCCTCTGGCCAAAGTATACATCCTTGTTGGTTCTAGAAGCTCCATTTATACTCCAGCCGCCTTGATAAACTACAATTCGCAAAACACATGTCACAGAATCATCTCTTAGATATTGGAAAGAGCACTGAGCCATCACAGGTTTGTGGTCTTGGGAGAGCCAAGTCATAATAATCATTTTAAAGGTAAGTCTAATTCACATTTAAAACATAAAGCAATCCTTTCACCTTAACATAGGTTTAGCCAATAAAACACACACAGGTATCCCTTGCATTTTGGAAGTTTGCATTAGGGCACTTTGCTTTTTTTTTTTGAGAGAGAGAGACTTTCCTTTATTTTTATTCATTCATTCATTCATTCATTTATTTTTATTGTGTTCAGTTAGCCAATATATAGTACATTATTAGTTGTTGATGTAGTGTTCAATGATTCATTAGTTGCGTATTAACACCCAGTGCTCATTAAAACATGTGCCCTCCTTAATACCCATCACCCGGTTACCCCAACCCCCTACCCCTTCCCGTCTGTAACCCTCAGTTTGTTTCCTGGAGTCAAGAGTCTCATTTGGTTTGTCTCCCTCTCCGGTTTCTTCCCACTCAGTTTTCCCTCCCTTCCCCTATGGTCCTCTGCACTATTCCTTATATTTCACATAAAAGTAAACCTTATCATAATTGTCTTTCTCTGCTTGACTTATTTCACTTAGCATAATCTCCTCCAGTTCCATCCATGTTGATGCAAATGGTGGGTATTCATCCTTTCTGATGGCTGAGTAATATTCCATTGTCACTTTGCTTTTATGAAGGACCTACATTAGCACCTGTTCTTGCTAATCAAAAGAAACCTGAAGAGGACTTTTTCTTTTAGGAAAAAAGGTAAAAAACAAAAATAGAGTTCCGTCAGCGCTCATGGAGGCCCCGCGTACCCTGCATGGTGAGGGCGCCTCACCGAGCCCCTCCCCTGTAATAACGCCCAGCCTCTCAACATCAAGCCCCCTGAGCTGTGAACTGTGTCTCTGAGCATCTGCTTTATCTCGGTTTATTTTGTCCATCCGCTAGCAAGATGTATCCTAAGATATCAGAAAAGCTTAAGAGAGGTGATTTTTTGGGTCTAGGAATGCTCAAAATCTTTTGCATATACATTAATGGCAATTTCTTCCTTGCCTTATGCCATTTCAGCTTACAAAAGTTTCCATTAAGCACACTCTACCTCTGGACAGTGGGGGAAACCTGTATGATTGTGGTCATCACTCTATATGTTTTATACACTTACTCTTTGCGGAGCACTGGAGAAAGTCTGAGACTATGAAAAGTGATACACTGGTTGCCTTGCTCTCAAGATGCTACCTCTCTTTGAGAAAACCGAACGAAAAAGTACCAAAAAGTAAGTCATGGAGAACGAGATATGACAAAGTTGTGTGAGACCACATGTCAGTGACAGACCTAAGCTAGAGACTTCCCATTCTTCAGTGCAGTGCAGGTAAGTGGCCTCGCTGTGACGTCCATCAATCATGCCTCTCAGTTCCCGGCTTTGGTCTTTGTAAAGCGCAGGTCACCTTGATGTATTTTTTTCATTATGTTAAAGATAATGGAGCTTGACAGCACAGTTGTTTACAAAAATGAAACTTTAGGTTTAAATGAAATGTCCAAAAATATGTTATTAATAAAAAATTATGGAACATCTATCCAAAAGAATGTGTAGCTATTAAAATGATTTTGTAGCTCTACATTTACTGGCTTGAAAAATGTTGATATCCAGTGAAAAAAGCAGGTTATAGCATTTTTATGAAACTATTACATGAGTAAGATTTTTTTCCTCCACTTTCTGGGTGTAAGAAATGCCACACTTTAAAATTTCACTACTGTATATAGGTGGCAGGTAATCTGACATTATCACCAGGGTTTTTGTTTTTTTTGTTTTGTTTTGTTTTGTTTTTTAGAGTAGGATCTTTGCAGAGCCTGGTTTAGACCTTCTGAGCAGTCACTGCACCCTGGGTGCTAAGCCTCGTTCTCTACTGTCCAGAAGGTTCCCCATCACAAGGGACCTAGGGGACCCTCTCTTACCAGTCAAGGGAAAATTTCTCTCCTTATGGGGTTGGAAGAGAAGTCACAGGTTGGCAAATTGAGTCTGTGAAACTCAATTTCTGATTTCCCTGGAAAATAAAAAGTGAAGCCATTCTCATTCTTTTTTTTTTTTTTAAGATTTTATTTATTTATTTGAGAGAGTGAGAACAAGGGGGGAGGAAGAAAGGGGACAAGCAGACTTCCCACCCAGCAGGGATCCCGATGCGGGGCTCCAGCCCAGGACCCTGAGATCATGACGTGAGCCGAAGGTAGACACTTAACTGACTGAGCCACCCAGGCGCCCCAAGCTATTCTCATTCTTCCTCATCTTTTTATAGTGGTGAAAATAAAGAAAAACCATGATTAACCATACTATAATGTACATAATTTATTATGTGTGCATTATATGATGCAAAAATTGAATGTCTGGAAGGATATATACACCGAAGTATTGAGAGGAATTACTCTAAGATGTCCAATTATACTTTTATCTTTTTTCTTTCTTTTTTCTTAAAGAGCTGTCTCATCCTGTTTTTCTTATTTTTTGTTTTACAATATATGTAGATTGCCTCTGTAATAACAAAGTGATGAATTTAGGTAATAGAGTCTTATCCTTTTGTGTCTTTAAAAACTATTTTAAAATCTTTCATAAATAAGGGATACATTTTAAAAAATCATTTTTAATGCTCACAGTGACATTGTGATGTATGTATATTTCCCCCCATTTACCCATGTGGTAAGTAAGTTATAAGGGATTAACGTTGTGTCCAAACTCTTAGAAACTAGTAAATGGCAGAGTGAGAATTTGGAGCAATGCCTTCTCAAAATAAATGAGTGCTTATTTCTTTCACCAATCTGCTTTTAGGGAAAAATACTAACTTGAATAATTTGTTCTTGGCTAATTTAAATTTGTAGGATGCATCTGCAAAGCAAAGACTGTCCCTCTTGTGGATCCTTTGGAAACCGCATTTGCTACTCTAGATGGGAGAGAATGAATTGAGGGAGAGGAAGACACAAATTTAGCAGCTTAAAACCATGCAGATTTATTATCTCATAATTCTGTAGGTCAGGAATCCAGCGGCTCAAAGAGCTCTACTCCAGGTCCCATAGGACTGAAATCCAGGTTCTTGATGCTAGAGGCTTCTATCAGGAGGCTTTGGGAGAAAACCTGGTTCCAGACTCATTCAAGTTGTAGGAATGAGGTCCCGGTTGCCTTGCTGGCTATTGGCTGGGGGTCATTCTCGGCTTGTGGAGAGCCACTGCAGCTCCCGGTGCGTCCTCTTGGGTGTCTCTGACTCATCTCTTCTGCCCCAGTTCTCCTCTGGCTCTAGCTGGAGAAACTCCTCTGCTTTTAAGGGGTCAAGTAATTAGATTGGGCTTACCTGGTTAAGACAGGCTACTCTCCCTAATTTAATCCATAACCTCAATTACATCTGAAACCCTTTCACAGCTCTGCCTAGACAGTGTTTGAATAACCAGGAGACGGAATCTTGGGGGAACATGTTTAAAATTTTGCCTGCTGCAAGCATTTTTTTTTTTCCTCAAAACTTGAGGATAGGAATATTCACACTATTTTCAAAAGGTTAATATGGTATTGATAACCTCCAAAGCTAATGCCTAAACATTTGATACATTTCAGATATTCAGAGGGATAGTTCCTCCAAATCCACACCTTGAGTAGTTTTGTCTGTAGATATTTCAAAATGGGGTTTTTGAGGTCTCGCATGAATGTCTATGTTCATCCGTACCGGTAAAGTGGAACACAAGTGTGTTATTCCCAAATAAAACACTATTTCATTGAGAGTTTAGCCTATAGAGGATTCAAGGGTAAATACCAAGATCAAAGGCCCTTGTTAATACACAAGTGCCCCACTTATCATACAGGCTTATATTTCCACAGTCTGAACACCAGTTCAAAGTATAGCTGACTATTGGCTCACTTCTCTGCATTTGTCTCCATCTGAACTGCATTCATCACCATTACTCTGGCCAGGATACACAGTTTAACTATGAATTGGGCTTTTATGGACATAAACTGAGTTCAAAAAGATACACTTCCAGGACTAGATAAACATAAGTCCCCTAAAAAATTCCCATTTTTTTCACTTTTCAATGAAGTAACCCAATTTTCTTTTCAATGAAGTAACTCAAATTTAACTTCATTAATTTTATCCTGCTCTGCTATAGACCACTTCCAAAAGAGTCATATTACTGTCTTTAAGGGATAGAAAAGTGGGCCCAATTTTGCCATTAGAAATTATAGACACATTCTTCTAACGAGTTGCTCTCTTCCTTAGAAAAAAAAAACCCTGGGGGGGCCTGGATGGCTCAGTCAGTTAAGCGTCTGACTCTTGGTTTTGGCACCAGTCATGGTCTCAGGGTCGTGAGATCCAGCCCGGTGTCGGGCTCCGAGCTCAGTAGGGAGTCTGCTTCAGATGCTCTCTCTGCCCCTCCCCTGCTCATGCTCTCTCTTTCTCTAAAATAAATAAATAGATCTTTAAAAAAAACTAATAGAGGCAGCACCTGGCATACACCAGAAGATGATAGATAGATAGATAGGGAAATAGATAGATAGATAGATAGATGATAGATAGATAGATAGTAGATAGAGGGTAGGAGACATGGAGAACCGGAGAGCTTGGACAATACATTTTGATAAGGAAGCCTGAATGAATTCTGAAATGGACATAAAATGAGTGGATATTATTAATTTAGATATATATTTTGGGGACATTAGTAAATAGAGCTTTAAACCTCTGGTATTACAAAGACTAAATTGTCCTTTTTAAGGGAATTAATGAGAATAAGAGGTTATGATTCTGGTTCCCAAGGAAGGTACACAGAATTCACTTTTCATTTTACCCACTGTCAAGGGCCATAACTGGTGGGAGCAGAACCTAGCAGAACTAGTATGAGGGACCATAATTCTAATAGCACATTATCAACAACTATCGTGGTCTAACACGTGATAGGCTTTTTTTTTTTTTTTTTTTCCTGAGGAGGTATACTAGTAAGTGTTCTGGAGGAACAGAACCAATAAGATGTATTTATATGTAGAAGAGATTTATTTTAAGGAATTGGCTCAGGTGATTATGGAGACTGACAAGTTCAAAGTCTGCAGGGAGAGTTGGTAGGCTGAAGACCCAAGAAGAGCTAATACTGCAGTTCAAGTCTGAGGGTCATGCATTGGCAGAATTCCCCCTTGCTCAAGGGAGCTCAGTCTTTTGTTCTATTCAGGCCTTTAACTGATTAGATAAGGCCCACCTACATTTTGTGGGGCAATCTGCTTTACTCAAAGTCCACTGATTTAAATGTTAACCTCATCTGAAAACATCCTTATGGAGACATCCAGAATAATGTTTGAGCACATATCTAGGCACTGTGGTCTAGCCAGGTTGATGTATAAAATTAACCGTCACAGGAGATTCTAAGTTTGACCTTTTGAATGTGTCGTCTAAATTCTTACCAGTTTGGAAAATTTAGTTCACAGGGCTGTAAAAATAATGTTGATGCGACCCGTACCCCTAGGTTTAGATTACTTAGCCTAGTACACAAGTATATGTAAGTGGTTTCAAATCCATTATAAATACTAATATTTATTATCCCCGAGTACCCGTTATGTGGCAGGAACTGCACGAAGTGTTTTACGACCTACACAATAGATTATTCCCAGTTCATAGGCGAGCAGTTTGGAAGTAATTGATTGACCCGTGTAAGGAAGAGTTGAGCAGCAAAGATGAAACCTGAAGTCAGTCTTCTCTCTTGAAATCTTACTTTTATGCCGTATCGCTCTGCCTTCCACACACCGTGGGCACTACCTAGAAAACTGTCATCTTCATCTGTTTAGGCAATCTGCAAGTTGGATCTTAGCATCATAGCTAAAAAAGGGCAGGAACATCAGATATTTTTATTATACCTTAAACATAATTAATATGGTCAATGGAAATTGAAATGTTTAAGGAAATGTTTCAAGAGCCTGATTATTATGCAATAGTCTTTAATTATTAGCTGAAAATAGGATATATTTTAGCATTCTCAGATGGCTCTTATCTAATTAATATGAATAACATCACCGCCAACATTTCTTGAATAATTGTGTATATTCTACATAAATGGTTGCAACAAAGGAGCTGTCAGAATAGCAAAATGATTCTCTCTTGTGTTGTTAGAAGCACATCTAATTTAAACCTCAGTATAGGCTGGCCGGGCCACCGTCTTGCTGAAATTCTATTAAAGTCAATGCTCTATATCTGCCTCTCTGTGTTCATTGGCAAGGACCCTGTGACAGCTCCCAGGGAAAGGAATCTGAGTAGTCCTATAATTTATTTGTTCATTTTATCCATTTATGAAAGGAAACAAGAGCACCAGCCATTTGGGAAAGGATTTACATAATTTAATTAAATGTGATCACTGCCTTCCTATCTCAATATGCTGATGCAGTTGATAACATCCCAAATGTTTTTTAGTCCTTGTCTCCAATCTACCTTGAAGTCCCCAGGCACACATGAAGGGGGTGGGTGTGGGGTGGGGGATTAGAAGTGAGCCGCCATTCTACCAAAATCAATATATTCTTATGTTATCCATCCATTGTGACTGGGAAATGTAACAGACACTATCAACCCAATAGGCTTCCCTCCTTCCTTGCTGGTCGAGTCCTGATTTTCCATTGTAACTCAGGTATAGAAGTTGATTTGCCTGAGTGAACCATACTAATTCCATTACCTTTTTTTACTGGGAGGTTTAAGGAGGGGAATATGAGCAAGTCCTGGCTTCTGAAATATAAGAAGTTGGCTGAGGGACTTAGGGTGAAAGATTTATTGTTTTTTAAAAAGGATACACAGGAGGAGATGTGCCCCTTTTTTCCACTGAATCTTGTCATGTCTGGATGGATGAGATGCTTGGAGCAGTGGTAACCACTTGGTGATCATGGGAGAGACTACCAGGAGTAACTGGCACACCATAGAGGATACAGCAAAAAGAGATCCAGAGTTCTTGATATTCAAATGAACTACTGGAATTATTCAATCCTGGAGCTGTCCCCCCCATCTTATTATTTGAGATAAAAAATGTTTCCTAATTTATTAACCTGTCGAGTGGAGGTTTTCCTGTGACTTTTGATTGACTGCATCCTTACTGATGTGATTGACCCTTTGGATTCCTCTTGGCGGCTGTGTCGTTTCTTTGAAAGATGTATGCCTTATTTACTCAGTTTTTCTGCCAGTGACCTTACCCCTGAATATTGGTGAGTCATGCACAGAGTCTCTCATTTCTACAGAGGCATGTGTTGTGGAGGATGTGTTACATGAAAGGCAGGTTCGTGCTACACTGTCGGATTGCTGCCCATGGGTGCCTGTAGTGGTGCATGCTGAGTACCAGCCAAGTGTGGTTATGGATGAACGCAGGGATGAACCACTACCACCACTTTCCTCTCCAACACACACACACCACACACACACACACACACACACACACACACACACACGTGTGAGTGTGTACTCATAGGGACGGGAAAATACCCTTAAAGAACCTAAATGCTCAGTTGGAGCATATGGCTGAAGACATTCACCACCTTATATGTGTCGGAGGGAGGGGAATTGGTGGTGTTGGTTAATAGGACCACAAAAAGTGAAATATGTCCAGAATATCACCTTTATTGTAGATAAAGACCAGGATGAAGGGCCTGGCTTTCGGTTTATGAACCAAGTGGAATTGCTAATACCAAACTCAAGAATCAGGCAGCCTATCCCCCCTGGTGCAGTGAGGCTTACAGCATGGAGGAACAAAAGAAGACTCATGATTTGGGTAGGCAGGCTCACTCTCAAGATCAGAAAAAGGACTGAGCTGAGCACACTGAACTGTGGCCCCCCTCTCCCAAGTTCATATGTCAATTCCCTAACCCCCAATGAAATGGTATGTGGAGATGGGGCCCTTGGGAAGTAATTAAATTCAAATAAGGTCCTGACGGATGGGTGGGGGGACCATCTTCTAAGGGGAGACATAAAAGGGTTTATTTCCACATAAAAACAGAGCAAGAGGGTGCACATCTGCTAGTCAGGAAGAGAGTTCTCCAGGAACCAAATTGGCCATCACCTTAATCTTGAACTTTGCATCCTCCAGCACTATGAGAAGTGAGTGTCTATTGCTTAAGCCACCCAGGCTACAGTATTTTATTATAGCAGTCTCAGCAGACTAATCAACGTCCCAGTTTCATCCCAGACTTACCAACCATATAAGGACCTTCTTAATGAGTAAACAGGTGGAGAATGCCCAAGGGTTATATTGTTTTGACCTCTCTCCAGAAGAACACTTCAGGAGTGGAAAAGACACATCCAGTTTTTAAATTATATTTCTCTTCTCCCTCTAGATGTGAATCTCTGTGGGAGAATGCACAGTAGTGGATGGGTGGGTGAAAGGAGGGATGATCTCCATAGTTCAGCAATTCAGCAGGTTCTCCTTTTGGATATTTGTTTTCTTTCTGCCTTAGAGAAAATGGCCCTGTTGGTAGACAAAAGAGGGTGGTGACAGTCATCTGATGCACCCCTGCAGAGAAGGAGGGATACAGGAGGAGGACCCCGTCTGGTGTCACTGGTACCTTAGTGTCATGTAGATACATGGGGGTTTAGACGTATGAAGTCTCACTCTCTGACTTTGTACTTAGAAAGCTGACACTCAGATGGGTGAGTAATAGTGTGATGACCCAGGTTACTCATGGCGGAGTTGGGGCTTCCTGGTCACCCACATCCAGGAGTCAAAAATGCATACTTCAACTTCCACCTAACAGGGGCAGTCTTTGATGATCATAGTTTGAACTCTTTGATGCTGCCAACCTCAGGAACAAAATTTATTAAGCATGAAATATATGTTGTTCCTTCCACTGTCCTGAGTTTATTACTAAGTGTCCTTTCATCTTTAATTAAAGAATTAATGTGAACTTTTTCATTTGTCAGCAAATTTATATGCAGAAGTACTTTGTATCTTTGGTTTGAAACTTGTCTAGATTTCCTAATGAAGCGTTCAGAAAGTCTTCATAGAGTATTTCCCAAGTGAAGTGAGAAAAGAGAGAAGCCCACATTTTTGTTTTCACCTTAAAGTTTTTTTGAAGTATAAATAGGATTTTGCCAATGACATTTACCTCTGAGAAGGTGACTGGGTTAGCCAGGAGTAGTGGCAGAGGAGAACTCTTATTTTTTACTTTATATACTTCTATCTCAATGTTTTTTGTTTTGTTATAAATGATTTGTTCTTCAGGAGAAGAGCTATATAGGTACTTTTGAAAAACAGGCTTTGGTATACATGGGGATTTGAATAATCCTCTTTTATTCTATTCTAGAAAGTTATTGGTTGTTAAGGAAAGCATCCCAGGAAAAGTTTAGACACAGAAGCCAAACAGACAGGTTTCTCACTTCTGATTCTGTCTCTGTTTGTAAGAGGTTCTGCAAGCTATTGGATTTCTTTGTGTTTCCTCATATGTGAAATAATAGTAACAAAGCACTGCCCAACTTTTGTACTGATGAGAAAGAATCTATGTGTCACGCCTGTCACAAGGTAGACATTAATGAAGTGCTGGCTATGTGATGAAGGGCCAGATCACGAATTGCCATGTGTGGAGGCTGATGGAGATCCCTGTTGGCAGGGGCTGTCCCAGTGTACCCTCTTCTCCAACTCTAATTATTATTAGCACCCCGTTTGCATTTTCAAATCATTTGAACTGGATGATAAATTACATGGTCACCCTATTCTAAGCCATTGAGGTGTTTGGACTTTATGCCAAAACTTCCAGAGAGCTTCTGAGGGAAAGGATACGCCCCAGAGTTAGTAGGGTTTCTGAAATTTTCAGCAACCAAAGGGAAGGTCTGCATGGGTAGTTACATCTGCATGTTTCAAGAGCAGACAGTGGTGTATGCCTAGAGGAAAGAGACTCAGATGGCTGAAGGAAGCACTGAAAGATGAATCTGGTGATGGAAGGAGACAGGTATGAAATGAGGCCACTCTGGAGCTAAGCTTTGTACAGCTGCCTGCCATGCTTCTGTTGCTGGTTTGTTTGCTTTTTAAATTTCAGTACTGACAAGTATAAAGCTGTTTGAATATTCCCACGAATTCAGATTAAATTGGATCCACTAGCTAATACAGTGTTATTATTAGAGACTGAATCATTCACTCTGAAACCATTATCTGATACATTTTAGAAATAAACATTTAGTAGATGTGCCACTTTTCCTGTTTTTATTTGCTGGATGGACCACAAACATCAAAAGGTCATATGGCATGTGAATCAGAGGATAAGATCATCCCTAGGCACCTAGGCAGACATGAAAGGACATCCCCGGGTAAAGTTGAGACTTAGAGACAATCTCAGATGCAGACATTAGCAAGTTACTCTCCGTTTTCTGAAGCAGGGGATACTCTGTGAAAGGTGGGCAAGTATTCATTGGTGGAGGAGTACAGAACCAGATCAAATTCCATTTTTGTTCCGGTTGTTCTTAATCGGGGTGTATCAGCATTCCCCGGGGAGCTTTCAAAAAAAAAAAAAAAAAAAAAACACGTGCTGGAGCACCGTACCGGACCTACTAAATTAGAATGGGTGGGTGGAGGAGGGGGTAATGAATCTTGAAAACCTTCCCAGTGAATCTGTTGTGGACTCTGGATTAAAAACTAATGATCCAGCCTGTGGTCCTTAAACATTTATGTGAATCTGAATGACCTGAAAGTCTTGGCAAGACCCAGATTTCTGGGCCCTACTGCTAAGGCTTCTGATTCATTTGTCTAAAGTAGGGCTTGGAAATACCTATTTCTACCAGGTTCCAGGTAAAGCTGCCCACACTCCGTGAACCACTTCTGTAAGCTCCTCTTCATCCCTATCCTCACTGCTTTATTTCAAGAGGTCTTAATTATTTCTTGCTCAGACTATTACTTTAGTAGTAATGTCACTACCTTCTACCCCAGTTGTTGCTAAAGTCATTCTTTCTTTTTTTTTTTTTTAAAGATTTTATTTATTTATTTGACACAGAGACACAGCAAGAGAGGGAACACAAGCAGGGGGAGTGGGAGAGGGAGAAGCAGGCTTCCTGCCGAGCAGGGAGCCGGATGCAGGGCTTGATCCCAGGACCCTGGGACCCAGGCACTTAACGACTGAGCCACCCAGGCGCCCCTAAAATAACCTTTCTAAATAAAAATTGTATCATGACTCAATGTCTTAAAGTGTTTTTACGGCTCCCCATTTAATCAAGTCCAAAACGTCATGTGTGGAACAACACTCTTGTCTCTGCTACCAAGCCAGCCTCATCTCCCAGGGTCCAGCCACGCTCTAATGCTGGCCTTTGAAGAAAGCCAGACTCTCCCGGATGCCAGTGCTTTTATCATGGCTGTTGCAGACCAGTTAGAAGCACAGACTTGCAGAATTCCTCTTCAAACTTCTATGTATCCACTTCCAGCTTGTGTCCTGGGGCAAGTTCTTTTGACCTCTGTGGATTTCCTCATCTGCAAAGTACAGTTGACAACATAGTGCCTACCTCTTAGAATGATATGAAAATCAAGTACATTTATGTATGTTTATATACACACAAATATATATATATACACACACACATACACACACATGTATATAAAGCATTTGGAAAGGTGCCCAGCAAGTAGTAGACATTAAAGGTCTCTTTAGAACCATCTCTTCGAGAGAATCTCCCACTCATCTTTGAATACCAGTTTGCATAACACTTCCTTTGAGGAGACAGTCCTGTATTCTCTATGTAAATTGTTTCCTTCCTTGATCATTTATAGTATTTTCCTAACACTTAGCAGTTCTCCTTTCCATTCATCCGCAAGCCTCTAAAGAGAGATTTTGTTTTATTCTTGGATGATCTTGCTCTTCTCGAAGACTAGTCATAGTGCTGTGGGTTGAATGGTCACTTTGCTGAACAACCAAGTGGGAGACCCTAACCAGGGGGTCCTGGGCTCTCTGGGACACAAGAATGATGATTATGAAACAAGAGAAAACCTAGTGCCTGAAATAAGGGAGCCAAGGCAACAGGAAAGAGAAGCTGGTAGTCGGGTTGCCTCTTCCTTTTGTTTCTCTCAAACCACGTATTGGCCACTCATGAAGTTTACTGTTCATAAGAAGGAAAAGTCTTAAAGAGACGAAGAATTATAAATAGTTGATGGTTTTGTGTAGGTAATTAAAATAATTCAGAGATTTCGAGAAGTTTTATATTGAAGCAAAGGATATACCTAGTAAATGCACAAATCTAATTGTACAGCTTGATACATTTTTGCAAGGTGTACACATCCATGTAACCAACACTCAGACCAAGATATAAACATTTCTCCCACCTCAGAAGCCTCATTTATGGCCATTTCCAGTCATTCTCCCTAAAACACACCACTGATTTTATTTCTATAACTATATTTGCCTCATTTTGAGTTGTATGTACATGAAATTACAGCACAGGTGCTCTTGTGTCTTGTGTCTTTGGCTCATCATTTTGTCTAAGAGACTTAGCCATATTTTTAAGTGAAGCAATAGTTTATTTTTTCATTGGTTATAGTTTCTAGTATTAGAGTATACTATTATTTATTTATATATTGTACTGTTGACAAACATTTGGGTCATTTATAATTTTTGACATTTACAAATAATGTTGCTGTGAATGTTTTGTTTTTTTTTAAGATTTTATTTATTTTGACAGAGAGAGACACAGCGAGAGAGGGAACACAAGCAGGGGGAGTGGGAGAGAGAGAAGCAGGTTTCCGCCGAGCAGGGAGCCCGATGTGGGGCTCGATCCCAGGACCATGGGATCATGACCTGAGCTGAAGACAGATGCTTAATGACTGAGCCACCTAGGCGCCCCGCTGTGAATGTTCTTAGAACAAGTCCGGTAGTCAAATTGTTTGGGCACAGTGTGGCAGATGGACCCTAAGATTACCCTCAGTGATTTCTGCCTCCTGGCACCCATGTCTTCATGTTTTCTCCAGCACTCCCACAATGAGGATAAGACCTATAACTTGCTTCTAACCAACATAAAGGTTATGAGATGTCACTCCACTGATTAGGTTACGTTATGTGGCAAAGTTGATATGTAACACCTGTGATTATGTCATGGTACCTACAAGCAGAGTGGAGCAGAGGTTCTACTTGTTGGCTTGATGAAGGGAGCAACTATGTTGAGAAAACACCCCCTAGCAAGGAACTATGGGTGGCCTCTGACACTTGAGGCTAGCTTCCAGCATAAAAAAGGCAGCAAAACCTGGGATCCTTGGTCATAGAGTTGCAAAGAAAGAAATTCTTCCAACAACCTGAACGAGCTTGGAAGTGGATTCTTCCCCAGTTGAACTACCAGATGAGAACACAGTCCAGATGATATTTTTGACTGCAGTCTTGTGAGACCCTGAACCGAAGACCCAACAAAGTTGTTCTCAGAATCCTGACCTTAAAAGTGTAAAATAATAAATGTGTGTAGTTTTAAGCTGCTAAGTTTGTGGCAATAAAAAACTAATATGCATAGAGTATGCACATGCTCAACCTTAGTAGGTAATGTCAAGTTATTTCTAAAGCGGTTTTATCAATACACACTAGTAGTTAATGGGTTTAAGTTGCTTCACATATTTGCCAATATTTGATATGCTTAGGATCACTTTTAATTTTAGCCATTCCTGCGAATGTGGATTCAATTTGCATTTCCCTGACTAATGTCATTAAGCATCTTTTCATATGCTTATTGGCTAATTGTATATCTTCTTTTGAGAAGTACTTGCTCAAGTCTTTTGCCAGTCAATTTCTTATTGATGCATTATTTATACAGTCTGGATATATATGTGTATTATGAAGATGTTCCCCCACTCTGACTTACCCATTTCAATTGGTGTCTTAATGAACAGATGCCATGATTTTAGTTTAGTAATCATCTAATTATGATTACTGATTAGAGTCTAATTTTTTTAAAGATTTTATTTATTTATTTATTTGACAGAGAGAGAGAGAGCTGGACAGGGAGAGGGAGAAGCAGACTCCCCATTGAGCAGGGAGCCTGATGCAGGACTCGATCCCAGGACCCTGAGATCATGACCTGAGCTGAAGGCAGATGCTTAACCAACTGAGCCACCCAGGTGTCCTGATTAGAGTCTAATTAATCAATATTTCTTATAGGTAGTGCTTTTAATGTCCTATATAGATATCCTCCGATATTCAAGAAAATGTATTGCTTTACCTTTCACATTTGAGTGCATTATGTGTAATTTATTCTTGTGTATGGTGGTTGTGTTTTTCCATAAGAATAACAAATTTTTCCAGCCTTATTTATGGGGAAGATAAGTTCTCCCCACACTGAACTGTAGTCAACACCTCTGTTGAATTTGTAGAGATGTGTTTTAGGACTCTGCATAAATTTATTTGTCTACATTGTATCAATAGCATATTGTCATAACTATAATAGCTTTAACGTAAGTCTCAAACTTGTTAACACAAGTCTTGATACCTGTTAATAAGCCCTCCTTTTGTAGTTCTTTTTCCAAATTGTCCTCAATATTCTTGGCTCTGGATTTCCATGTAAATGTTATAATTGCTTTGTCAATTTGAACAAAAAACGTATTATTGGGATTGTGGTTGGTTTCGCATTGAATCTATAAATATATATGAGGATATTTGGCATTTTTGTAATATTGGGCTTTCTAATCCATGGCATAATATAATCTTTTATTCATTTAGGTCTTTTTAAATTTCCTTGATATTTTGTAGTTTTCTCTGAAAATGTGTTGGTACATCTTTTATTAGATTTATTCATAAGTATTTGATGTTATTTAATATACTTATTTTAGATTTTAAACATTTTTATCTTCTGTTATTAGTTTATAGAAACAATTACTTTTTAATAGTGGCCTTGTGTTTGTGTGATGTAGTAATTTTGTTGAATTCATTTATTAATTCTAATTAACTTACAGGTTATTAGGGATTTTCTATGTACAAAAATTATGTGGTCTGCAAATAATCACATTTTTATTTCTTTCTTTCCAGTCCATTTACTTTTATTTCTTTTTCTTGCCTTATTGCACTATCTAGGACATCCAACACAAGGTTAAATGGAAGTTATGATAATGGGGCATCCTTATTTCACCTTGGATCTAAAAGATTAAACTTTCAAAATTTCAACATTAAGTATTATGTGTCCTATAAGTTGTTTTTAAAGATAACTTCCTTTTCGTAGTCTGCTAAAAGTATCATGAATGCTCATTGAATTTTAATGAAATCTTTTTTCTGCACCTTTTGAGATGAACATATATTTTTCTTCTTATTTTTATTAGTATGGTTAATTATGTTGATTGAGTCCTAAATGTTAAAACAAATGTGCCTCCTTGAAATGATTAATTCCTTAAATATTTTTGAAGGATTCATCAGTGAAGCCATCTGGGCTTATTTAATTATGATAAAGCTTTAAAAAAACAAATTAATTTCTTAATAAATATTGGAGTAGTCAAATATTTGAAAATTTTCAATTTTCCCTTCTCTTTAACATATGGTTATACATTGGGTTATCATTCTTTTAGTGGATAGCTTAGAGATTACACATGTAATTTCGACTTATTAGATCTACCTTAAATATATTTATTACCAACTATCAGAAAAATGCAAACTTTAGGACACTTTCACTAAGTATCATCCCCTCTCTTTGTACTATTGCTGTCATGCATTTTTATACTAAATATACTTTAGACACTCGAAATCATTATTATGATTGTTTATGTAGTCAAGACTCATTTTTTTTACCAGTTTATTTAGTAGTCTTTCTGTCTTTATTCTTTCTTACATGATTGTGTTTCTGTTTAGAACTATTTCTTTCCTGCCTGAAAATCTCCCTCCAATATTCCTGCTAATGATAAATTACTAGCTTCCTGAAAATAAGAGTTTAATTTTAACCTTCATTTTTGAAGGATTTTTTACTGAGTGTAGAATTCTAGGTTGGGAAGTGTTTTCTTTAAGCACTTTAAAGATAACTTTCCATTACTGTCAGAGTTCTATTATTTCTCTTGAAGAATTACCTGTTAGCCTTATTGTTGGTCTTTCAATATAAATTTTATATTTTATTTTGGCCTCCAAAGAGAGCTTAATAATTCATTCTTGGTTAATGTAATTCTACTTTTTGATTGGAAAAAAAATGAAACTGATGAATTTTCAGTACTACATAAAATTTACTGGAGCATACTCAGCACTGGACTATAAACTGAAGTGTGATTCAGTTGATCTGGTTCTAATTCTTGCTACCATTAACTAGTTATGTGGCTATCAGCAAATAAAGGCCTCCATTTTCTTACTTGTCAAATAAAATTGTTGGACTGGTTGAAAAGACCCCTTCTCTTTCAATTATGATTCTATGATTCTGGTTAAAAATGCTCTTCTGAGCAAGAGAAGGAAAAATGCAAGGAAAAAAGTTTAAATGTCATTACATAGATATCCTATGTGTCAGTCTATGTAATTCTAAAATCTCTTGGTTGCATGTAATTACAACTATAGTACACAAAGATGTTACATGGGAATGGAATACATTTCTTTTTGCTATTATATGTATTTTTATGAATGCATTCATTGAAGCAATCACAGGTTAGTTTAATAGAGTTAATTAGGATTTTCTGCACTTTGGAAAATGATTTTTCCTATTATCATTGAATGGACTTGGCGAAGAAAGCTCTCACTTGAGGCTCGTCCTTATTAGGTCACTTTAGAGTGCTGTGCTTCAAAATATGAGCTTAGTTTTAAGAGGCTGTGGATTCAAATGCCAACTATGTAGACTGGGGAAAAGATTTAACCTGCCTTTATCTCAATTTTCTCATCTGTGAAATGTCCATAGTAGTAACACTTGAAGTGAGTGTGAAGATTCAGTGGAATGATCCACATAAAGCACTTTACATGGAGTCAGGAACATATTAACAGTTTAACAAATATTCAACTATCATCATTTACTTCCTAGAAGGTGGGGTAGTAATACAAGTGATGTTTGAAAAAGCTACCTAGCTGATTTTGTATGTCCATCTCATCCTTTCAACTTCAATGCCTCTGTAATAGTTTTTATTGTAAAACCCACAGATTTTTAGACTAAGTTTGAGTGGGTTACCACTGTCCGGAGAAACAGAACTTTTTCTTCTTCATGATGGTGAATTATGCTTTCTTTCCATTTATTTTAGCTACTGCTACGTAACCAGATACCCCAGGCCTAAGTGTCCTAAAGCAACAAACAATCGGTATCTTACAGTTTCTGTTGGTCAAGAATAATGGTGCAGCTTAGTCGAGTCCTATGACTTTGAGTCTCTCATAAGGCTATAATCATAATCAGATGACAACAGTCATTTCCATACTCAGTTAGGGTGGATCCTCTGTCCAAGCCTACTAACATGGCTGTTGGCAGGCCTCACTCGGATCATTACTGATGGTCGACCAGAAATCCATTCCTGGACATGTGGGCATCCCTATAAGGTTACTTACAACATGGCAGTTTGCTTCCTCTAATGCAGGGACAGAGAGAGAGAGAGAGAAAGAGATGGAAGTCACAGTCCTCTGTTACCTAATCTTAGAAGTGACATCCTATCACTTTTACCATATTCTATCATTTAAAAGGAGGCCACTATTTTCAGCCCACACTCAAGGGTGGGAATTACACAAGTCATAGATACTAGGAGGTGGGGATCGTTGGGGGCCATCTTAGAAACTGCCTACTGCACCATTGGAATGAAATTCAGATCCCTAAAAAAGGATGTTTAGTCTTCCATTCAATGTGGTCAGGGGAAGGGAAGTAACACCAAGTATGTACGAAATAGAAATTGCTTTACATGTGTTTGCATATGATACTCATTAAATATCAAATATTAAATGTATTAAATATTTTTATCATATTGAAGATTTGGAAGAAGTAATGTAACCTTCCCCACCCCCTAAAAACTCCCCTGAAGCCCCTTTGTTTAAATCCAAAGCCTAACAGATTGTATGTTAATAGGATTATTATTTTTAAAAATAAACAAGTAGTTTTTTCTAGATGACTTTAAACTATAGAAAAGATGTAGATGCTGGGCTCTAAGCTCCCCAATGTTAGGAGGGTAAGACAGTATATTGCCACACCTGGGCAATTCAACATTGCAACAGCTTTCTATTGATTCAGGAAACAAAATTGTTCTGAAAAACAGAAGAACTGATTAAAATTTCTGTCTCTATGATTACTTACAGCATCTGCTTTGTGCCCTGGGGTCCTCCTTTATTCTTAATCCGTCTAGAGTTTCAAAGATTTCTTTTTGCACCTGGTATCAGATGAATCTGTGACTCTCATAAGAGAAAATGTTAGAGCTAATTTATTCCTCAGAAAAGAAAAGATACCTATGCTCTACAGAGGTAACTAACTCTGAAAAAGGAGCTCAGACTTTCCTGTTCTTTTGTTCTCTCTTTGTATAAAGCAAATAACATGGGGAGTTTAGAGTGCAGGCATATTTAATTCAAATTAATCAAAGGATGCTTATTTACAGAGAACTAACACGCAGACAAATAAGGCCCTTTAACAAAAGTTTAACTGCTAAGCCTTGTACTTTGTTGTGCTTTGGCACCCAAAAGAGTGGTTGAGAACAAATTGGGCTTTCTGGATGGACGTTATCTTCTAATGTTGCGACTCCAAGAATAATTTGGATTGTAGAACACTGTGGGAATATTGAAATCTACACTCTTTCTCGGAAAATGCACATATTCACATGCATGCAAAATTTAATGCATTTTGGAGATTTCACAGACCCGTATTAGTTTATAGATGGACGTACGACTAGGAAACACTGCTGGGATGGAAAATGGAAGTTTATTTAATTTATTTATTTTAAAATGTATTTATTTATGTTACTAATTTCTATGTATTATATATTTAATATATAATTATATATGTTATATTTATTAATTTTATATGTTTATATATTATTTATAATTATTTATTTGCTTATTTATTTAAATGTATTAATCAGGACACATTTGCTGGAAGAAGTGTACGTTTTAGGAGGGCTTTTGAAATTTCCTTGAGAGATTTCAAGTGCTCTTTTTTAAAAATTTATTTGAGAAAAAGAGAGAGAGAGAGCTGGAGTTGTGGGGAGGGGCAGAGGCAGAAGGAGAAGCAGGCTCCCCGCTGAGCAGGGAGCCCAACACGGGGCTCTATCACAGGGTCCCGAGATCGAGATCATGACGTGAGTCGAAGGCAGATGCTTAACTGACTGGGTCACCCAGGCGCCCCACTAGAGACCTCAAGTGCTCTTACGCGAGGACAGTGTCGTGGAGTAAAGGAGGCATTTCTATCGTAGTAGTTCTCAAGCTTTTGAATAAAAGAGAATAACCTGAGAAGCTTGTTAAATGTGTATGTTCCAAAGTATAGCATAGGAAATACAGTCAATAATACTGTAATAACTTTGTATAGTGGCAGATGGTAACTAGACATGGTGATCATTTCATAATGTATATAAAGGTTGAATCACTCCCAAAACTAATATAATATTGTGTATGAGCTATATTTCTTTCTTTTTTTTTTTTTTTTTTTTTAGTTTTTATTTAAATTCCAGTTAGTTAGCACACAGTGTAATATTAGTTTCAGGGGTACAATTTAGTGATTCAGCACTAACATACGACACCCAGTGCTCATCACAACTATATTTCAATTTAAAAAAATGTGAATCCCTGGGCCCCACCACCACTATTAACTCAGTAGATCCTAGGTGAGGCTCGAGAATTGGAGTTAAAAGAAGTGCACAGGAGTTACTAAGCCAGGTGGCCCAGGAACAAGCTTGGAGCAGCCGTCACTAAACCAAGTACCAGACTTCCTCTTCCACTGGGACGAGCCGGGAGTGGAGTGCTGCTATGTCCCTCTCTCCCACAGGCTTTCTGGAGGTTTTCTATACTCCATATGAAATACATCTCAGAAAAGCCCAGTGTAGCTGGAAACATAAAAAAATGGAACAAATAAAAAATAACAAGTCTTGAGATCGGTTCCCAATTTGGTTTACTAATACTAGACTCTAGAATTGAACAGAATGGCCAGCCAATACGTAGGAAGACTTCTACCATAGAGAAGAAGGGAGACCTCTCAGAACAGACTCTCCCAAGTGACACAGGGTGTGGTGTATACCAACCTGGCTCTGCTTTTATGCTCCCGTTGAGTAATCTGAGAAGTCTCTCCAGCCCCCCAAGGAGTGAGTCAAGAGACCAGGAGTGGGGCTAGGGTAGAAATGACCGCCCATGGAAATGGAGAGCAGGGCAAGGGTTTCACCCCAGACCTCCATGATTTTCATGTATTTTATTAATTATAATATTAATAATATGGGGTTTTTTCCTCTTCAAGAGTCTCACTTTTTAAAAGATACTCAAATCAAAGCTGACTCAATCTCTCTCTCTTTCACACACACACACATGCACACGCAGAGACATGTACACACACCGCAGACATACGAGATCAAGTCAGACGGGATTTACTGCTTACATTTGGCCTGGTGCATACAACAGTACACATACTTTTTACAAGAAAATTGGCCTCTAAGGGAGGAGATTCGAGCTGGTGGGCTGCTTTCAAAAGTGCTAACTTGAAGAGCCCAGAGAGCAGAAGTCCAAGTGTGACTTCACAGCTGAGGCACACAGCTTTAAATAGTACTCGTTTTATTATTATTTTTAAATTTTCTTCATTTTTATGAAGTTTTTTTTTTTTTAATTAGAGAAAAACCTCCTAAAAATATCTGAAATAGTAGACTTACGTCTCTGGGGAATACTCAAGTATGACCATAGCTATGTTGGACAAGAGAGGCAACAACAGTCAATTAGCAAAGCATCTGAAACTGGGTGGTGGCTTCTACATTATTCTGATCCTGAATACATGGGGTGATTTTGAGTACCCTTATCCCATCCCTGGACCTCAATTTTTTGTCTGTTATGTTGTTAGGTAGAATGCACCATTTTTCAGGCAACACCATAGCAAATTGATTTTATAGGCACGATGTTCTTCAGACCCCTTTGTCTTTTTCCAGTCTTTGAAGGCCAGTGTAGATCTCTGCAGGCCTATATATGGTGGTTGGGAGTGGAAGGGACACAAAACAAATTAGCTCCTACCCTAGGAAAGCCAGATTTGTTTAAGGATCAACAATGTTCTTCAGAGTTTCCAGCCTTCAGTCCTCCTTCCCCTCCCCCAACACACAGTACTCATAAAAAGACATCAGCCACCCAGATTTTATCCTCAGAAATGTCACTAACCACTAACTAATGAATTTATCATGATTCAATTCATCTTTCTGGGTGTTGCTTTTCTGACCCATAAGATTTAAATTATCTCAAAGGCCCCTTCTAGTTTAGTGATCAAAGGTTTATTCTAGTTGGTAGAGCCACCTCTGCTTTAAATTTCTGGGACCGTAAAGACTCCCTAGAGAAAATTTCAAGAGTTTCCGGAATTGCGTGGCCTCCCCAGGGTCTGGAGGGACATGGGTCTGACCCTCCTTGGTAAAAATGCAAACATCCTGTTAGGGACTGCTACTGCTACATGGGTTTTGCTTTCCTTTCTGTATATTAATAGGCCCCAGAGTGTTTTTGATCAAAGATTCCTAGTTTATCAGATGGTCCCCGAAGCAGGGGAATTAGAAAAGCAGGTAATAGATGGATCGAGGTGTACAGGACACAGGAAATCGTGATGACAGAACAGAGAGAACAGAAACACTGGGACCAGGAAGCATCTCAATTGCATCCAATCACCTGGGGGACTTACTAAACGGGATATCCCGAAGATGCCCAGAACTGTTGAGCCAAGTTGGGGTCAGGAGTGGGAACAATCGGCATTTTAAACAACTTTGCAAAATGTATCTTATTCACATTGGTATTTGAGAGTTTTCAGACTAGAAGTTCAGGAGTCAGAGAATTAAAATCCTGGGAAGCAGGGGAAAAGGGACTTAAGGGAATAAATAAGTGGAGTACTAAAAATAATGCAAACAAAATGTGGAAGGGGTATCCCCAGGTTCTACGTGTTTGGGGCAATTTTTATCACCAGCCAGGGCCCATGCTTTCTTCTCCTGGACTTCTCCTTCTACCCAGTCAGTGCCCCTGGCTGGCGTAGAAAAAAACAAAAGGCCAGTTAAAGGGGTAGCTCTCTCTTCACACTGTTAGCTCAGTGTTCCTTCCAAAGTCCCTCCTCTGCGAGTTTGTGAAAATCCTGGCAGGGGAAAAAGTCAGCACAGCTGCCTGGTAACTTCAGTAGGACAAGAAAAGTTCCTAATTAAACTCTATGTCTTTGATTTAAAACTCCATTTAATGAAATAATTCACCATCGTAATGCAGTTGTTGATTACAGGAAAGTATACCTTGAATCTTTGTTAAGTTGTAATCCCCCTCAAGGCCTCATCAACCTTCCCAAAAGGAATACAACGTATGCCTTCTTAAGGAAAACTGAAAATCTTTCAACATTTGATTCCTTCCTCTTTGCGACTCTTTGTTAAACCAGAGAGGCTGGCTGAATTCCAGATGTAGACTATTATTCTTGCTTCCATTATTTCCAACCTGACTTCAGGGCCCGCCAGGTGATTTGGCATGGATCTAAAGGTCACATCCTCTAGATTGTTAAGGAACTAGTTGTAGAAAGCAGATGAGATGGGCAAGCAGCGCCTGCTGGAGTTTCTATTAGTCTGTTGGCAGTGAATCCTTTGGGGTCCGTTGCTCTTTGGGGTTTTACTATTTTGGGTCCGGTTGCTACCCAGTCCCCAATTAGAGATAGGAAGACTACTTACGAGTCTTCTCCTGTCTCTTCTCTTTCTTGGGCCCCTCAGGAGACTACTCTTTCCAGGGCTTCCTCTTTATAGTTGCCTATTAAAGAGTGGTGTCAGGAAGAGAAGATGGTGGTAACCAGAGAGTTGTTTAGGAAAGGGCAGCTGGTGAACCCATCCATTTGAGTCTTGACCCAGCTGGATCCTGCTACAACTATTTAGACTCCGTAAATAATACTGTTGTCTTTGAAGCTGGGCTTCATAAATGCAGCAGTACAATTCAGGTAAAACTCCTCACTGGGTGTTTGTCAGTATGCCATAGTTTGACTAAGAAGCTAACAGGAGGGGTAAAACAAAGCATAGAGTACTTTTGTTTAAAAGACATGGAAGCTTTTACTAGTTGCTTCTAAGAGTCATTTTGAGAGGTTGGTCCAGCTACTTAGCTACTTTAGTCCCATCGGCTACCAAATCAACTTCCTTATCTTTGCGCAAAAGATAATGTGAAATGCATGGCTGACATGCATCAACATTTGCATTCTTGGTGTGTTTTGAGGTGAGGGGCCTTATGCTATTGTAACAAGTGACCTCATAAAGTTTAGAGATGCTCTTTTGCTATGGGGGAGCCCAGACTTTACTTGAGAATGGAGACTAGATTTGCCAAGCATAACAAGCCATATTTGTGTGAAAATGCAAGTTGTCATGTTGTTTTGACCTATTATGACAGTGTTTTAACCAAAGCCAAAGACCTGAAGTCTTGTCCTGCCTCTGTCAGCACCATTTTAGGTGGTCTCCGTAATGTCTGGCTCCTATGATTCTAATTAAAAGGTGGAGCATGTTGAGAATAACATTTAAGTTGCTTTGTTTTGTGTTTTCCTCTCTTGAAAAAGAGTTAATTATTTTATTAAAATAGACCAAGCTATGAGAAGTAGTAGTTTCTATAAGCTTCATAATATAATTATGAGGACAAACTGCCCATAGAATAGAATGTGGGATGCAATGTGCTAACAATTACTTTTCCTCAGGCGTTTGAGGCAAGTCCTATTTTTCATCATGTTATAGGGGGAGAAAACGAGGTTTAGGAAGTTTCAGTAATTTGAGACCATAAAGCTAATGACTAGCAGTGTTAGGACTAAAACCTAGATTTGTCTAATTTATATCCTTAACCTTTGATTTATGCACAGTTCCTTTTTAAGAGTCTCTGGAGAAGCAGTGTGGAATGTAAGTTTCATATAGCATTAACATATAGATACCAGCTGGCTATATGTAAAGCTTCTTCAGTTTAAAAGATAGTGGAAAATGCCTATATGTATATATATATATATAGAGAGAGAGAGAGAGAGAGCACTACAACATATGAGCTTTCCTTCCAAGAAATCATCCTACTAAAGTGACAAATATTTGTCTGATTCCTTCTGGGTGAATCCTGATACACTGATGTAAGCCGCAATTCTATAGTACAATCCACTGCCTGCCGACAACTCTAATATCATGAGAACTAATCTGTCATGCCAGTGAAATGTTCTTATCTCAGGTAAGGTGTCTCATAGCTGCTCCTGCCCTACCTTGATCCCCCACTTCACCTCCCTCAACTGGTTTGCTATTAATGTCCCATTCAGCAAAACCATCCAACCCAACTGGATTCCATTTAGTTCTATTGTGTCCTCTTAGCAGAGACTGAAATTCACCATAAGACTGAAGACTGGTAGATGGAGGCATGAGTAAATTAGAGGCTACCCTTTATCGCCAGGAGCTATGTGGGTGATAGATATCTCAATACAGATTTTTGGAGTGCTGAGAGGAATTATACTAGCTTCAGACTCAGATTATTTCTGTTCAAGCGAATATCCACATTGGGAGTCACGTTTCTCTAAGGCTCTTTATTGATTTATGTGTAGCCACACTAACTTTAAACATAGAATCTGTTCTTTGACATGCCTCTATTTATTGATTTCAATAAGTAAATTACATGAAGCTCCCTTGTCAGTTCCCAACTACGAAGTAATTCATGAACCAGTGCTCTTTAAGCATCTAGTTGCCTGGCAGATTGTCAGTCAGATGTTACTTCAACCTTCATATCACCAAGGCTCAAAGTAGACATTCTTCAGTTCAGTTGATGCTTTTAGATCTTCTGGTGTCATTCACAATGTGGTGAGTTACTTTTCTTGCTTCTCTCTGCTTATCTAGCATTAATATCCTAAATGTCTGAGTCCAATCTAAGTTTCAGCTATAAATTATTCCCTAGATCTAGATTACATGCCACTTGAAGGCTACTGAAGCATCAGCTGAGCATCAGATTCTTTAAACAAGACTTGCTCTCGGGGCACCTGGGTGGCTCAATTGGTTAAGCGTCTGCCTTCAGCTCAGGTCATGATCCCGGGGTCCTAGGATAGAGCCCTGCGTCAGGCTCCCTGCTGAGTTGGGAGTCTGTTTCTCCCTCTCCCTCTGCTCCTGTCTCTGCTCGTGCTCTCTCTCTCATTCATTCTCTTTCTCTCTCTCAAATAAATAAATGAATAAATAAATAAATAATATTTAAACAAGACTTGTTCTTTCAATAGATCAAGCAATGTATGAGTATAGCTATTGGAACATTTGAATGCCAATGGCATTCAGTGACTTTAGGTATAAACTACTATGTCAAAATAGAAGTAAATTCAGTAAAAATGCAGAGAGTTGTTAAGAGAGAAGTAGCCCTTTGAGGCTGTATAAAATAAGTTAGATATTTCTTAAGTACTGGAACAGGCAGGGGAAGACTAAAGCTGTAATTTGTGACCACAATTTACATTAACCATCTAATGTCAAGGAACTAAGCATTTTACATTATAATTTTAATATAACATGTCTTTTAAGTGCATAATTAGTAGCTTTTAATAATAACTAAGACAACTGGAAAATTTGGTTCTCAGTCAATGTCCATGTCTCTTAAACCATATTCTTCCCTAATTAAAGAATCTAGGAGAGTTCCCAACCTTAGCTGTATGACAGATAAGCTAGGAAACACTTAACAATGTGCTTACCCAGACACTAACCCAGAACAACTAAATCATGAACTTTGCAGTGTAGAACCCAGATGTTAATAATTCTGAAACTTTCCAGGTGATTCCAACATGCATCTAAGGTTGAGAAATTCCAGCATAAATACAATTAGCATAAATACAATTAACAAGTAGTTTAAGGAAAGGCTAAATTGATATATACTTTTGTCCACTAAATCATACCTCATTTGCTAATACAAGGCTTTGAAATAACAATCAAAGCTAGTTAGTATAACTTTGCAATACATAAATTTGTCATATCACAGGTGACATCTGCAACTTAGCTCCAATTTAATCTTACTATAAGCTAGTTAAAAGTTATCAGAAGCTTTGTTTCTTTAGTGCTCCAAGTTTAGCCTTCAGTATCACTTCAGCAAAGTTTGCATCTGCTTTCTAGGTGAGAAAAGATTACCAACTCAGTAAAAGATTACAATTAGCTGTAATGGGGGCAGAGCAATGAATATGAGGAGTAGAATCTCAGATACGCTTTCTTATCTTGGAAAGCTCTTTTCCTACTGCAGCTTATTTTGGGTAAGACTAAATATCTAGTTTGAACTCAGTTTTCTGTCCTTCTTATTAGGTACTGAGCCCCATAATCAACTGATTGTCTTATGTTGGCCGTATAGTACATTTAGAGTTTTAGTGTAGCTCAGAGGAACTTTCGGCTTGAAGTAACATGTAGAATATTTTGGAGTTCTCTTTAACCTTGGCCATTTTTTCCTTCTGGGATAAATTTAGCACTGTGTTCATAGAAGTATCAGGATGGCCTTTTTCCTCTTAGGAAAGAAAGAAGAAACTGCTTTTCACATTAAATTTTTTTTCTCCCCTCTATTCCAGTCTTTCCTTTGTTTTTTACCTTGGCCTAGTCATTTGATATGAACCTTAGTCTATTTGCTCCTTTAAGGAAATATACTTTGAATCTTATAATCTGAAGCTATTAAAGTTTTTTCTTAGAAGTTTCATATAGAGGGGTGCCTGGGTGGCTCAGTCATTAAGCGTCAGGTCCTGGGATTGAGCCCCGCATCGGGCTCCCTGCTCCACGGGAAGCCTGCTTCTCCCTCTCCCACTCCCCCTGCTTGTGTTTCCTCTCTCGCTGTGTCTCTCTCTGTCAAATAAATAAATAAAATCTTTTTTAAAAAAGTTTCATATAGATACTGCTTGCTTTAGGAATTTGATGTCACAAAATATAAATTAACCAGTTAAATAACTAAGGTCATTCCTAGGTTCCATTTTTGTTACTATACTTTTCTCTCACTTCTGTGAAATTTCTAGATGAGTATTGTCATAGTTGACAATTCACCTACTGGAAGTCTGTTAAGGATTATAATCTTTTACTGTCATCTTCCAGGTTCGTCTCCTCTAGAAGGTAACATTGACATTTGTAACTGCTAGGAGACTTGAACTTGTAGAAAGTCATATCCGTCCCCAAAACTGGCCTGAAGCCACTGGGAGAAAGGTGAGCCAAATATTGTATTGTGATGGGGAGGAAAAATTTCCCTTTATTCTTCAAGATTCTTCAGGCTCATTTAAGACTCAAATTGACATGAGACAGATTAACAGAAGAAAATCAAATTTAATTATGTACATATGGAGAATCCACATAAACATGAGATTCCAAAAACAGGCAAAATGTCATCCTGAACTAAGGAGAGGTGGGTAGGGGTCTGGGACTTCAAAGGGAAGGAAAACAATTCACAGGAAAATGAAAAAGAGTAAAGATTTGATAAACAAACATTATCTGGGCCATTCAGAAAAAATGGGACATAGATTGAACTTTGATCAAACAGTCCTTACTAGGTTCCTCCGTGTCTACCATACCTAGTTCATTTTATGCTATAGCTCTTGATGGTGATAACTCTCTTCCTGGAGCAGGTCCTCTATCTAAACTGTTTTAGGGATTTAGACAGAAAGTTAAAGTTTCTTCCTGAGTCCGTTGGGCCTTGATTATTTTCAGCTTGAAATAATCTGCATGCACATTTTGGAACAATTCATTCTGAAGCCCTATAGTTGCTATTGGCTTTTAGAGTTGGAACCATAATTATTGCTGCTTTCTTTACAACATTATGGTACAGAAGACTGAAGAAATCTGCTTGAAATAGTTTTTTCATTACCCTAAAAAACTGATGTACATAGTCAGTAGCTGTTCTGTTTCAATGTTTGAATAAGACTTCTTAAAACTCTAAGAGAAGCCATAACAGATCACAACAGTGCACATGATCACAGTGCACAGATCACATCCATTGCAGATGGATTGCTGCAATTGCACCATAGCTTCAACAATTCATATTTTGGCTAGAATGGTAACTCTTGTCTCCTGGTATCCCATCCCCTCCCCTTCCCCCTCAGTCAGTTCTTACATTCAGTCAATTCATTTTCAGTGGAAGCCCCTGAGTCGTAGTTCTCTCCCCACCCCTCTTCCCACCCTTCAAGTCTTAGCTCCTTTAGCTGCCTCCTAGAACTTTAGGATGTGTAAGGCTAAGATGGATTGTTGTGCGTGTACCTAAAGATAGAGGTTTTGTACACGAGACATTGTCTTTGAATTGCTTAGACTGGAAGAGATGTGATCTTTGATTCTAGAATCTCACTTTTGGATGGGATTCACTGTTTCTCCTTTGGACTGTTTTCCTAGAACCCTTTGTATTGCAATTGGGGTCTGTGTTTCTCAGAATTCCATGTGTTTGCCCAGTAGATTGTTATCTACTAGAAATAGGATGGTAAGTGGGTGGGGGAAGGAGGAGTAGGGAAATAAGAAGTGATAGAAGAAAGCATCAGGATCATCTGAAGAGCTGTTTCTGAATACCATCTTTATCGGCCACCAACACACAAAGCTATCTCTAAAAAACAAACAGTTAAACAGAGCAGTTGGGCCAAGGGCACAGAGAAACAATGCTGAAATTTTCTCACATTTAGGGGTGCATTTTATATTTTAGTTGTAGGGTAGTCTTCATTGCTTTAAGAAATCCTAGTTTTGAGGAGGGAAAATTAAGCTCTGTAACACATAAGTAACTTTAGCTAACTATCCTTATCTTTAGGCATTATTATTGGGAGAGAAGAAAATAGGTTTTCCTAACTATGGCTTTTTTTGGAGAATAGCATAAATCTGGCTCTGATGATAGCCTTGGTTTATGCTCTCCTGGGGAAAGGAGATAAGCACAATACCCCCCTTCCTATAGCACAGCCAAGAACTCACATAGGAATTCTTAAAGAGACAGGCTAGCTGGACCTAAGTTTCTTAAACAACCTTGTCAACAAAATGCAGGAAAGACAAGTTCATTTGTTTCTGCTGAACAGAGAAAGGCCACTCTTAGATGACTTCTAGGGGTCTGCGTGTTACTTAATTTGCATTGACCATTTCTGGTTTTGATGATTTCTCAGAATAGAACATTGAGCTCATTTTAATGTAAAAGCACTACTTTTTAGACAAGTTCATCTCCAGATTCAGTTCCCAAATATAGTGGTAGGTCACATGCAAAACAAGTGCATGGAAATATCAGTTGGGGAATGGGTTATGGAATAAGAACCAGAAACCAAATCAACAACTAGAACCAAACAGGTCAGTTTAATGCTCCAATTCTGGCTTAATATTAAAAATTGATTAAAATACTTTTATTTGGGGATGACTCTCAAACATTAGCAAGCATTGGAAAAGACATTTGGAATGCTGTTAAAACTCAGATCACCAGGCCCCATCACCAGAGTTTGATTTAAGACGGCTGAGGTGAGGCCTGAGAATCTGCATTTCTAACAAGTTCCCAGGTGACTTTCATGTGGCTGCTCTGTGGACCACACTTGGAGACCACTGGCTTAGAGAACTACAATTTTGGGGGCCTGGTATTTTTATTTATTATTTTAATTTCAGTATACTTAATTTTATTATTATTATTATTTTTAATCTTATAAGGGCCTGGTCTTAATAAGCACATAGGTCACACCTCGTGAAGAATGCATTTGCTAAAATGCTCTAATTACGGTTGTTGCTGTATGGAGATTATTATAACATCCCCTACCTTTCCACTCATCTTTTAAGGAAACACTTAACTCTTTTCCCTTTCATGGTAGCTCAGAGCTTTCCTAGCCACTGGTAGGAGAGTGGGATATGGACGTAACTTCCCATCTCCTTATTTTCATATACACACTTGGGACTTGTGCTTCCTCTCTCTCTGCCCTGATACCCTCTGCGTCTCTCAATACTGAGGCTCTTTGGCTGTTTTGCTGTTGAAGTGAGCTAGCATGCCCACATAGGTTTCTATTATCTTGTAACCTCTTGATGATATCTTCCAGAAAATAACTTCTCCCCTTGAAACTCTGACACCCTACATTCTCTAAGATGTCTTGTAGTTAATGGGGAAGAAGTTTCATTAGTGACTCCTTCTAAATGCAATTTCAGGCGTTCTACTATTTACATTCCTAATAGAGCTGTATCCTAAAAACTCTTCCTGGCAGCTCTACCTCAACATTCCAGTGGTGCACCTCTTATTTACTTCAAAAACCATAAAACCTGGGCTAACACTTAACAGCTATTGATGAAAACTAAATGGTGTAAGTAGATAGCATCCCTTATCCACTTGTAACCCATATCAGGTGAAGGACACTGCCTTGCTAATTGTATAGATACCATCATTTTCCTACGGAAGGGACCATTACCCAATTAGTCCTTGTTCTAGCAGCAAGATTATAAGCCACAGGATATGGAATATGATTGATTTAAGCCATTTGTGGTAATCAAATTCTTATTTTCCAGTAATTTGACTAGGGGAGGACATGTGGCTAATTCTCACTAGTGACATAAGGGAATCTTGGGTCTCTTGGGGGTAATTTTCTTCCCTCAGAGAGAGGGTACAAATATAGTTTTTCTCTCTACCCTCTTTATTTCTACCTTGGATACTGCTCTATAAAGATAAATTGCTTGGAACCACTGCAGCCCTCTTGTGACCATGAGGGAAAGGCAAGGTCATTTCAGAGATGCTCACTCAAAGCCCTGATATTACTGAGCCACTGAATCATCTGTGGAACTAACTTTGGACTTCTATTTATTTAAGAAAATAACTTTTACTTAAGTCACTCTTGGTTTTTTTTTTTAAATAAATGAATTTGAATCAATTATGACAGTATATTTGGTCTTTGTTAAATAGTAAAAGCACTGCCACTTATTTCCCGAGTGTGTTTTGGAGTGTGGCCTTTGTTTCCCCAAAGGAGTAAAACTTGGCCTTCTGTTCCATAGGAAAGCGGAGGAATGGCTCTTGGTGCAAACTCACCAAGGATAGTGAGAACAGTCTGGTTTACTTAAGCACTATTTAGTCTCACCTGGTTCACAGCTGCCAGCAAAATTGCCTGATTTTTTTTTTATCACCAAGTGCTATGACAATTACAATATTATAACAGTGCTAATATAATATAGCCCTGCTGAAATACAAAGCACTCTGCAGAGAAAAAAGTAGAGAAGCTTTTCATTCAGCTGGTTCTGAACTTCCTGTCCTACCTAACAAATTGGGGGGGGGGGGTGGTGGTAAAGGGAAGGCTCAGCATGCTATTCTGTTCTACATCATCAATCTATTGCTGTAATGCTGAGACACCTGTTAGTTCTGGAGATGCCCCTTCACGGATGCTGTTGCTCAGATAGCCCATGACTCTATGACAGTGTCTTGGCTGACTTCACTAGATGAAGGGTGAATATTCTCTAGCCAAGGACCATTCTCCCAGTTAGGTGAAACTTTGGCTCTGATTACACCCTTTAATCCTCTTCTCCTTCCACTTTGTCATGGAGCCTAAAATTCTTTTCAGTGGTCGCTCTTTTAGATTTGGATTTTATGTGCAGAAGTTACTGTGTGTGTGTGGGGGGGGTGTGGACTGAATAATGTCTGCTTTTTCTCTTCAGAAGGGGAATAATAATTTACTCAGATTAGAACTTTGTGGCCATGCTAATGGACTAAATTCCTTTGGATTAGTTGCTTGTGCCTTATAGTGAAGAGAGCCAAGGACAAGTGATCTACTAAAAAAAAAAAAAAAAAAGCCTGTAATGTAAGCTACGGGGGTGCTATGTGGTTCTTAGGAGATGCAGTATATGGCTAGGGGAAAACAGTATGATCTTCCCCATGGTATGACAATAATTAGGGACAATACCAGGGGTGGTGTACTATATTGGGTCCTCTCATCACTGACTCTTAGGCTCCAGGGCTAATCACCTTTGGGCAGATTTCCAAATCAGTCTGATCAACATAATCAATTAGTAATTTTCTTAAATTAGAGATTTATAGGTTCTACCCTGGAGCTAGTAAATCAGATTCATAACATGCTTGGGAACAATTGCTCTTGAGGAATTATTTTTAGGATTTAGCTTCCTTTTTCTGTGATTCTAAAGTTTAGAGGAATCCTATGGAATGCATGATCTAATGTTACCCCTTTTTATGGGACTCTCAGTCCAGATGATAATTAGGTGGGTCTGGAATATTTTCTCTCAGTTCATGGCTGTACCTTTTCTCAAAACGCTCTTCAGGGGCAGAGAGGGATGCAGTGGGCAAAGTTAGAATGTGGGAAGGAAAGGCACATTTAGGGAAAGGTGAATAGGTAACAAGTTGCTTTACATTGTTGGGGAGGAAAAAATTTTTTGTATCCTTCAAGATTCTTCTAGCTGGTCTAAGAATTAAATCAATGTGAGACAGATTAACAAGGAGAAAAATTTTTAGTTACATGTTCACAGAGACCCAATAATAAAATTGAGATCAAAGAAATGACCAAGGCAGGCAGCTTTCATACTTTTTAGACAAAGAAACAATAAATCTGTGAGGAATTTACAGAACAAAGAAAATTTATGTTTGGGAGCTACAGTTAGTAAGGAATCCTAAACAGAATTTAGGCTAGGGTAGTAAATTAATAAAAGTGACAAGGTTTGTTTATACAACTTTCTTGGCCCTGAATTCCCTATCTCTGGTGATAAGGATGTCTCTTTACCGCCTGGTGCAGAGATGGTACCTTTCCTATGGGAAATTTATTTTCTGCATTTTGGAGAAAAAAATGAGGTCAAAGTGGTGTGGCATTTGCTGTTTCTTAAGTAAATTTAATTTAAAATAATCAATATGCCAAAGTGGCACATTTTGGGGTGGCCTGCCCTTGGCCCCCACCACATAACAGTCATGAGAGGTGATCATATAGGAAATATACCAGTTTATCAGGCTGTAAAGAGCTGTCAATGCCAGGCTGAGGTTTTAGCAGCAGGAAATAGTGTTGGTGAAAGTTTGATAGTATTCAGTCATGTAGGATGATTACTCAGTAGCAGTGGGCATTAGCTGGTGAGCAAAACCAGTGTAGTTCATCACCATAGTCCAGTCCACCTGGATGAGGATGGCAACTGTGATGGTTGAAAGCAAGAAACATGGGGAAGAAGTGCTAAGTAAAAGACAACGACTGACTGTAGGGAGCAAGGGAGAGAGGCATCAAGAAAATGACAAAATTTCTAAAGTTTGTGCTTTAGGGACAATAGAGGAATATAAATGAATTGGAAAAGGTATTTGATTTGGGAGGGAGAAAAGTTTGGTTTTGAACATTATTGAAGAGATAGTAGCAGGGCACCTGGGTGGCTCAGTCGTTTAAGTGGCTGGCTCTTGATTTCAGCTCAGGTCATGATCTCAGGGTCCTGGGATTGAGCCCTGACTTGCGCTCCATGCTCAGTGGGGAGCCTGTTTGGGGATTCACTCTCTCCCTCTCCATCTACCCCTCCCCCCAACTCTCTCTTTAAAATAAATAAGATAAATCTTTTAAAAAAAGAGAGAGATAGTAGCAATCTGCAGGTGAACAAGCCATGTGCCTGACTGAGGCTGTGTGGAAGGAGGATATACCAGAAGGGCAAGTTTCATTCTGCATTCCCTGGGCTAAGCATGTTGCCGGCCACACACATACATTTGACGTCTGAGTGACTAGTAAGACTGGGAAAGAAAAGACAAATGCTTTTAAGTTTACTTAATGGGTTCAACTTTGGTATAAACAAAAATGGTTTTATTTTGGTTTCATCTTTTTTTCCTGCAATCACCATATTTAAACCTTCTCTGGATTTCATTTCCATGTCTTTTGAAGACATTTCATTATATATTCCATGGTTTCCTAATTGTTTTGGTTATTAGAAGAATTTCCTTTTGGTCATTTTAAAACTCTCTTTCAGGTACTAAAATCCAATTCTATATGATTTAAAAGTAGTCTCCAAATCTGATCACACTTTCTACTTCTCACCCTTTTTGACCCCTAGGGATGCATGGGAAAGGGTACAATTTGTCCCCTTACATTTTCTTATCTTTCACTTTTCCTCCAACGGCCCAGCCCTCAAGACTATGAAATAATCAGTGTTGGGTTAAGAGGACAGATGGGTGATAGTAAAAGGAGCTAATGTATTACCTGGCTGGGGTTTTGTGCAGTTGTCTGTACAGCAAGGCACCCAAAAAATGGCTTTCTTCTGAGCATATATTTTGGGATTCTGTGGTCAGCCCTTTTTAAAGATCTCTCCTTTCAATGATTTTATGACAGGAGGATATGTTCTCTGACTGGCTATAGTTGTCTATCCCACTCAGGTTCTGCCTAAGCAAAGCAAAGCTGGATGAAAATCAAGCAAAGGTCCAGTCTATGTCCTCTCATTGCTCACTCTCACCAACCAACATCTTCACGAGGTGTGTTTAAGATGTCCTGAGCCTGGTCTCATTCATTTTGTTGTTCCAAATAGCAGAAGTGCACATCAAATGCCCTCTTTTCTTGCTTTGCCTTTGGGTTGCTCAAGAACCTCCTCTTCAAGAATATTCCAGGCTAGACATAGGCATTAGTCTCTATGATATTCTTTGTCCCCAAGTTTCAATATCAGATGTACAGTTCTCACAGTATGTGGGTTTAGGCCTGTGAGTTTCTGAAGCTCAGTAATAATCCAGTTGGGGAATGAGGCATCAGTCCTCTTTTCTTCCAGACCTCCAATTATCTTGAAGGATAGGTCTCTTGGAGCCACTCTCACTTGGTTTGGAAGAAGGTAGGACAGAAATATAGTAAAAACACTCCGCCACCCCCAAACCTATGGTTCCTTGATTCTTTGACTTCCCATTGAATATCCAGTCTTGTCTCTCTTTAAGCTGAGGGTAGTAGGGGGATGAGGTTAATCCACATTGCAACAAATCCTTTGAGGCTACATATACTAATGTCCATGGGCATTTCAATTGCCTATTAGCTAGCTAAAAATCTGAGATAAGAGGAAAAACCCCTCAATATCCTAGTATATGATATAAACCAACATCATTTACTAGTTCTACTGAGTGCCAGATACTGTTGTAGGTACTGAAGATCACAGGCAAGGTCTTGCTTTCGTTATATTTATACTCTTCTTGGAGAGTGGGGAGAAGCTACAGGAAACAGGAAACAAATAGGAAAATAACAAGTTCACATCCATATTAACTATGCAGAGTTGAAACAGGGGATCTATCAGGTGACAGGATGAGTAATCTGGAGAGTGTGGGGCAGGCAATGAAAGAGAGGACAAAGCTATTAAAGCTATTAAGTGTTGATATTCATTTGACACGTTGAGGCCCTGGGGATAGTTAGGCTTACATAATAGTACTGGTGTCAGCAAACTACAGCAAGCCAGGTTAAACCTGCCATTAGTTTGTGCCAGTAAAGTTTAATTGGGCCACAGTCAAACCCATTTGTTAACATATTGTCTGTGGTTGTTTTTATACGACAACTATAAGGTTGAGCAGATAAGACAGAGATTGTATGGTCTAAAATTTTGACTCTCTGGTCCTTTACACACCAAGTTGGCTGACCCCTGATTTAAGAATAAAATGTATCCGGGGTGCCTGGTTGGTTCCTCGGTTAAGCATCGGACTCCTGATTTTTGACTCTGGTCATGATCTAAGGGTCATGAGATTGAGCCCCACATTGGGCTCTGTGCTCAGCAGGGAGTCTGTCTGAGGATTTTGATTCTCTTCCACAATGGGGCTTGAATGCAGCTGATGGTCGTTTTGTGTCACAACTATTATGTTGTCGAATATCATTAGACAAAGTAGTGGCCTGAAGTAAATATTGCTTCTTAGATGTTGGACAGATTGTGTGTTTTCCCCATTAGAAAATACAAATAAAAATTAACAGAAGAAAAATAAATTATGTATGTGTTATTTCCCCTCTCCCTCCCCCAAAGCAGGGTCTTATCTTTTGGGTACATTTTCATCTAATATCTTTCCACATATTGTGTTTCTATGACATTTGTTACTCTTTTTTAAAAAGTATAAGATATTCATGCATTTTAGCTCTAATTTTTCAATTCACTTTCAAAGACTATTGAAACTAGAAGGAACCAACAAGGTGATCCCATTCTGAATGTCTCATTTTACTTAGAACTGAGGCCACACAAACATTATATACCTAATAAAGCAGAGAGCCAGAGCTTGGATTTTGATGTCTCTAGATAAAACTAAATTCTGCTCTGAAATTGAAACACATTTATAAAATTCAATTATTGTTTATATTATTCATTCCGGGTTAGTTTAGCTTTAGTGGTGGCATGACAATGATTAAAGAAATAACTTTACATAAATAGAAGTCTAATATTTTGTCTCCAGTGTACATTAGGTTTTATTAGATTTAGTCATGTCATGCATTCATAAAATCTGGCCAAATATCTAGAGTAATATAAAAGCAGAATGTATCCTGCTTGGGAAGGAAGTTCGCGGTATCTATCATTTCAACAAATTGCTTAGTGTAGTGTACTGGGGGGAAAAAGGGGAAAAGGAATCTTCAATTGTAATTGAAAATTACACACTTCAGAACAAAATTCAAAACACATTTCAAACAAAATTCAAAGGGCTTTTGAGGGCAAGAAATCCATCCTCTCAGAATAACATTAATGTTAGTCAATATCATTAATTGTATTCCTTTGTTTTTAGAGTATCGACAGTAGTCACCCATCATCTTTAGGTCAAGGAGTGACAAGGAATAATGCAGGATGCTGGAAAAGACATAGACAAGTATACCCAAGGGCTCAAAGTTCCTGATGTTCTTCTGTAAATTAGAAACCTAAATCTTCAGAGTAGAGTTTCCACTTACACCTACTGCAATGTAAGCCTTTTATTTCCACTCAAAAACTTTAAAAGTAATGGCTACAATTTACTTGCCATGTTCTTTATCTTGATTCTTCCCTTCCCCATCATTTATGCTTAGGTGTGTATATATAGAAGCTTTTTCCTTTCTCATCACCCATCTGCTCCTTGCTGAGCTCAAACTAGGTAACAACCGCCTGTGATCAAATGTTATACTCCAAACCACACATCATGACAACAGCAAACATGTCAGGCAGGAGGAGAGAAAGGTGGCTAATTTTAAAGAATGGAAGCTGTGATTTGGACACAAATAGGTTAGTAATAATCCCTGAAGTACCTGCCATTTAGAATGAGAGGGGGGAAAAAGCAAAATGAGAAGAATGGTTATGATAGAGTTCTTTGTAAGGAATCGAATATCATTCCTTTTATGACATCAAAGCAAGGAGGTTGTCCAGTGTGTATGGGTACTCCTCCAGGGAGAGATGACCTCTGATTATTTTTGGCAACCAAATCTATAGTTAAAAGTTTTCCATAGTTCCTGGCTTTGGGCTGCCTGTAATCCTTTCCCATTGGCCTAACAGGGAGGAGATACTCATTTTATATGACAACACTTCCATCCTCTGCCTAGACCTATCAGGCTCCCACCCCCACCCAAGCATTTCTTCGATAAGATAAGTGTATTTTTACTTCAAACTTTTCCGACGTGGCATGTCTTTTAGGCTTTCTAACCATCTAGTTAATTCTACAGCCTTTCCAATGTGGTAACTACCTTCAGTGGGGATGATATGGTAAGTGTGTTCTGACAGAGATCAGACTGGGACTGACATGTTACCTTGTCCTGGTTGGTACTTGGCTATGAATTCACTGCAATATTCACTTCCTTTTTACTAGACTTCTATGGTAACCTTCCTTTGGGTTTACTGCCTATTATACTATCTCTTATTGCATGTGTTATTTCCAAAATCTATTATGTTGACTTAGAATTATACAGAAGTGAATTGTCTTATATAGATTTCTATTAATTTCCATTTTGATAGATTTTATCATCCCATTTTATTAAAGATATCTTTCAATCAAAAAATGAACATGAAATGCTCCCAGAGGACAAGAGGGAATACTTGGCAGTAGACATCTTTACTATCTGGTTTCTTGTGGCCATTTTGGGAAGAGGATGTTGATTTCTTCTGGTTTTCACCAGTGTGTCCAAACTAGCATATTTCGCTAAGGGCCATGATCTATGAAGCTTTTAGGATTTTCCAGTCTCTTTCTCAGATGTTTGACTGTAGTCTTACACTTCTTAAAAACATTTTACTGTGAACATTTTTACATATATACAAAAGCAAAAAGAACAGTACAATAAATTCAATATACCTATCTTTGACAATTCATTTGAATTAAACTGTTATTAATACTTGGTCAATCGTGTTTAATCTGTACTTCTACTTTCTCTACCTGCATTATTTTTGAGTCAAGCTCAGAAATCATATTTTATTTCTAAACATTTTATTATATATTTTTAAACAATAAAATCTTTTCATTCTAACAAAACCATCATGTCGTTGTCATAACTAAAAAGCGTTATCAATACTTCCTTGGTATCATCAGATATTCAGGTAGTATTCATATTTCCAGAATTATCCTTTATATCCTTTTATATATTTTTTCTTTGCATTTTTCTTCTTCCTTTCTTTCTCCCTCCCCCCATTTTGTGTGTTTGAATCAGTATATGTATTGCAGCTTGTTTATATGTTTCTTGTCTCTTAAGGCTTTTTTCATCTCTGTCATTTTGTGTTTTTTCTTTTTATGTGTTGATTTTAAAGAGACCATATGTAGATTTTTTGGTCCTGTAGATTTTCCCACAATATGAATTTTCTGACTGCATCCACATGGTATCACTTAGTATGTTTTGTGTTTCTCTGTTCTTTGGATTTCCTAAAATTCATTAGCTAGATCTATAGACTCGTTTAGATTCAGGTTCCTATTTATTTATTTTTTTTACTTTTGCAAGACTACTTCATAGGTAGTGCTGTGCTGTGTTTTGCCATCAGGAGGTATATGATGTTTGGTTGCCTCTCTTTCTGGGACATTAGCAGCCCTTGAAAATCATTGTATAAACCCATTAATCCATTAGAGATTGTATGATGGTCATACATTAATTCTATCATTCATTTCCATTTATTAGCTGGAACTTATATAAAAAGAAACATTCTCCTTCAATTATTGTGTTACCATGTTGTGCAGATTTCATAAGAAAAGCAATGTAGACAGTCACTTCCCTTTATATGTCAGTCATAAAATAATGAAGCAGTTCTCTAGCATCTTCCAAAAGTGACCAGTGGGATGTGTGTGTTGTGTTTAGTATCTTTATGCCCTCATGGACTTAAATGTATTGAATGTGCTTCTCTCTATGACTCATAATGTATTGGTCCCTAAATTACCCCTTCGTTAGCCTGTACCCATTTTGTTTGGATTCTTACTCCTTTTCAAAAGACTCTGCTTGTCTCTGATGATGTCATTACTTTTCGATATCCCAGGGTCATGTTTCTATCCAGATTGTTGAAGGAGTTGTAAACAGAGACCAATGTCTCTAGTGGGTCAAGTGATCAGGGTATCTTCTTTGAAGGAACAAGAGGAGGCACTTTCAGAGCCAAATGAATCTAGATTTTGCTTTCTAAAACAAAGAAAGAGTTTAATTAAAACCAAGAAAGAGAACTGTGGTTTAATACTTAATTTCATATTCAAAGATGAAGCATGGGTTTGCCCTGGTGGACTTTTCTTGGATAGTGGAATATGTCTACTGCTAAGAAATAATAATACTGTAAAATCCCAGCCAACCAAAGTAACACTTAGAGATTAGACATTTGTTTAATGTGCTGTTGACCCTGTGTTCCATGTCCATAATAGTGCCCAAATTATGTAATCAGAGAGACTAGTATACATTTAAATTATGATAAAAATATCATTTCACATTTGTATAATATTTTGAACTTCCTACAGTGCTTTAACATCCATTATCTCCATTTGATTGCAGTCTTTATGACAGATGTTTAAGGGGAAGAATTCACTCAAGGTTTATGCTAGTAGGTTGTTACTTTCTGGGGAAATCTAAGTGGATATTGCTTCTCTGTGGTTTAAAGGATGACAAAATACATGAAATAGTAGACAGAAGTCTTCTGACTTCATTCTGGTAGTTTTGGTGTTGCTGTATGAAAAAAGGGAAGTTAGTTAGGGTTATAAAGATAGAATAGCAAATTTCCCTCTCAGTATATATGATTTTTATAATATTCATACTTATGAGCACAGTTGGATACACCAAGGATTTTCCTGCCATGATAGATGTCAACATGGTGACTTCACCTATTGCTTTAACAAGATTGAATGTTTCCCCCCCTTATATTTCATTTATCTCATTTGAAAAATATTTTCTGGTTTTTTTTTTTTTTTCAAATTCAGTAAGAAGTTGGAGTACTGAATATCTCCAGCTATTTCAGTGACATGTCACAATAACATCTTTCTGAAATCTCTTTACCCAGAGCTACACTCCTGGGCTTAAAGAAACTCTAGCAATTTGTACTTAGTGTCACCTTTACTATGACACTAATCACCGCCTTATTTTCTATTATGGTTACTATAGTTGCGTTCTTTGTCTCTACCACAAGATTGTGATTTCCTGTCCTAGTTCAACAGGTAATTATGGAATGACAGACAGGCTATGTGTGAGGCATAGCCCTAGACGGTTTGCTGAGTACTGAGAGGATGATTGTCCAGTTTAGTGGCAGTAGGGGGAGGGGAAAGATGCATAAAGACAGTCACACCACAACACAATAAGTGCAGTGGTGAAGATCTGTGAAGTGTAACATGGGAGTAGAGGGGAAGAATGCCTGACCCAGCCCGAAGGAGGCAGGCAGGAACTATAGTTACTGTCCTTCTGCTCAAAGTGCTTAGCACAGTACTCATGAGCATAAAACAAGAGCTCATTGTTTATCTCAACTATGGTTATGTTGAGATTTGTCACTATACTGTGAGAGAGGTGATTACTGTGTTCTCACCAATACATTTTCATCAATGTGACTTCTTTTCCAGAAAATAATACTTAAAAAATATTTGTTGGACACCTTTTTCAAAAAAGGAACACAACAATGTAGAGGATCTAGAACCAACTTCTGCTAGGATTTGAAAGCAATCTGAAAGAATCTTTCACTGTCTCGGTAGCCATGACTGATGTAGCTAATTTCACTAAATGGGTTGTACTTCTCTTCCTGCCTTCCCACACTACCAGATGTCATTTCTGTGACCATCAATGAATTTTTTTGAACAAGTAGAGTATCATTTATTTCTGAAAAATTGCCAGAAATGATTCTAAATTCCAGATCATTGACCAGTTGCTAGAATCTCCATGGCTTAGTATCACTAAGCCGGACAAGGTAGGGTCAGCAGTCTTTCTTGTTATTCTGTTATTCTCACTAAATAGATGATGTGGAAAACTCTGCTTTCAAAATCTTTTCAAAAGGAATTGCTGATCAAAGAATTTTCCATTAAATAGATGAGAGTATTGACCTTAACTGAAAGATCTAATGTTGACATGCACCTCTAAGCATCTAAATCTTAATGGCCTCTGCCTACAAAGCCCTTTGATACAGCTTTCATCTTCAAATGTACATAAACTGTGAGGGTTAGAATCTGCTAAGGTGTCCTAATTACAGTTAGTTATTTTTATGGCTACCTTTAGCAACATATTTGATATCAGATTATCTGATCTGAATGCTGGTAATTTCAGCAACTCCAAGACTCCAGAGGCTTAGTATATCTACTTTTTGGCTAATAGTTGGCACTTGTTAATTGATTAATGAGGTCAATGAGTTATCCAGTATCCTTTACTTTTCCAACCACTGACACTTACTATAATGAGGATGCATTTCAGGTCTAGAGCACCCTCAAGGTCTATCAAGGACTGTTGAGAGGAAAGTAAACCTCTACTCTTCAGTGACAGTTTTTAGGAATTTGCCATTTCTCTGATTAATTTACATATATTTTTTCAAAGTCTCTGCTTTGCTGTCCTCATTCCAGTTTTATTTTTAGGTGACTATTTCCTCTTTGCTCCAGCTCTCTATATATGCTACTATGTATTTCACAGAGCTAGTTTCTCACTCCATGTCCTGTGTGAATTAAATATTGTATGCACATCAGGCTTTACTTAGATAAAGAAGAGCCTCAGCCCATCTGGGATATGATGGAGTTAGATTAAGAGTCTCTCCCACATCCTCTTCTAACTTCTCATTAAACTAATAATGGCAAATAAAAGAAAGGATATTCAATTATATTTGGAAATTGTGGGTGACAGCCAACAATTTTACTGGGAAAAATTTCTGTTTGTTACATGGATCAGCTTTTATGCAGAAATCATAATTAGTTGATTTGGTTAATCTAATTATCGGTTTAGTCAACAAAATATTGTATACACTTGACTTAAAAAGTGAAACCCAATACCGAGCAGCCTCTTGGTAGAAATTTAGGAATTGTCTTCTGAGCTTGTTCATTTCATGTTTTTTTCTTTATACCTTGTATACTATTTATACTTCATTGGAAATGCTATTTCTGCACTTAGTTAGAAAATACAATTCCTGGTACAAAATAGGGCATGTGTAGGGGTAAATAAGCAGTTGGGGACCATATACAATGGTGTAGCCTCTCCTTAGAAACCTTATATGGATGAAGGAGCTATCAGAGAATGAAAGAGACTTCAACAAAGGACTTGTTCAAGGGATATACTATATATGGTCAAGAAGAACTACAATTAATTAAATTTCTTTAAAATAAAAATTCTTAGTATAGTTGGATAACCATGAGATTTAAAGACAGATGAATGGTATAGGGCTGGTGGCAAGAATTTTTACAGCTAACAAGGAACAGTCACTTGAATATTTGGGAAAAATCATACTTATTTGAAATACATTTCCACAAAACAAGAAACTAAATTAGAATGCATCTTCTTTGTAATCCCATAAAATTACGGGAAGCTCAAACACACATTTGAAAGTCCTTAGCTGGTAATTGACAATTTTTGAATTTATTAATTTTAAAAATGAAATCAAAATTTCTAATCACTGAGGAATGAAAGTACATAAGACCTAGACTATAACACAAGATAGATGACAAAGGAAAAATTAAAGGAGTATAAAAATTAAAGGAGTATAAAATTTTAGTATAAAATTTGAGCAAATATAGCTATTATGACAAAATATTTAAATGGTAGAAGCTACCTTATTATAAAAGCATTGTTTGGAAATGTATTAAAATCAACACCATTGGACCCTTTCAAGATACATAACAGAAATATAGAAAAAGAACTGAAAGGAAAGGTCAATAATATAAACAAGAAAAGAGGTATCCATATTATTAATCAGACAATGTCCATATTATTAATCAGACAATTTTTACTAATCAGTAAAAAAATGAGGCAAAGAGAGTCACTGTGTGTCAATAAAAGTATAATAAAGCAGATTTAATTTCTACTGTGTTACCAGTCAAAATATATGATACAAATCCTATTAGTTATGTTTTGTGACAATATGTTTTGAGGAGGAATCTATTTGTGGAAGACTTTCATTCCTATTGTCTAGTACAGATCAACAAGACATAACACTGATTCGGACGAGATAAAGGAAGCTCAGAAAACACACATCTCTCCTCATAGAATACAATTATGACTCTAATTGAGTTGCATGAATAGTTTTAGTTGGATAATATCTTCAGTTTGGGAACATATTTTAATTTAGAAGATGTGGGAAATTTTACAGCTAAAAATACACTGGTGGCATAATATTCCATTGTATATATATACCACATCTTCTTTATCCATTCATCTGTCGATGGACATCTTGGCTCTTTCCATAGTTTGGCTACCTCTGAAACAAATAATACATTATATGTTAAAAAAAAAAGAAGAATAAGATAGTAGGAAGGGAAAAATGAAGGGGGGGGAATTGGAGGGGGAGACAAACCATGAGAGACTATGGACTCTGAGAAACAAACTGAGGGTTCTAGAGGGGAGAGGGGTGGGGGGATGGGTTAGCCTGGTGATGGGTATTAAAGAGGGCACGTTCTGCATGGAGCACTGGGTGTTATACGCAAACAATGAATCATGGAACACTACATCTAAAACTAATGATGTAATGTATGGTGATTAACATAACATAATAAAAAAAATACACTGGTGGCATTGACATTTTTAAGAATAACCAAATACTGGTGCGCCATCATTGTCAAAGGTAAATTTGGGCATGGAAGCATGAGATGCTTAATCCATGCAGTTGACATTACTGTTTTGCTTCACATATTAATGACACTTGCTGGGGATTTTCTTTTTTTCTCTCCATGTTACAGGATATCCTTTCCTTGTGTCTTATTTGGGAAAAACTAAAGAGAGTACTAAAGGTGACTGGGACACAGTTACCATTTTGTTGGCAAATAAATACCACTACTTGTGTTATTTCACTTTAGAAGATGAGGAAATTTTAATGCCTCCACCCTTTTTTTTTTCCTTTTTCTGCAGTCCTACCTCATGACTTTGGCCATCTATACTTTTGTTTTAATGTTCCTAAGGTTATTGTTATATGATGTTATGTTATATAACCATCATGCAGTCCTTTTTGAGTGTGTGATTTGTCTATGGATTGACTCTAGAATTTTTAAAAACTATATTGAGCAGCATTGACATTATAGCACCTGTGAAAATACTCTTTACTACATTTCTTAATTCTTAGATTACTCCTTGGTTTGTTAGCCAACTTCATGAGGCAGAGTGTGTGAGAGATAAATTTTCCAAGTTCTTACATATCTGAAATTGCTTTTAGCCCATGACAGTTGATTGATAATTAGGTAGAATATGGAATTCTTGGTGAAAATTATTTTCACTTACCTAAAGAACTTTGAAGGCATTGCTGTATTGTGTTCTAGGATTAAGGGTGACTGATGGCAAGTATGCCGTCAGTTTGATTATTGTTTCTTTTTGGAGTATTGTTTCTTTCTACTTTTCTCCCTGTGGACAGTTTTAGGATCTTTCTTTATCTGGGATGTTATGAAATATTGCAATAATATTCCTAGAGCTAGGTCTTCCTTTATTTGCTTGGATGGCCTTTTCAATCTGGAAACTCTGAGAAAATGTCAGTTATTTGTCCTTTAATAATGTTAGTGGCATTTTTCTCTTTTCCCTTTTAGGCAGATGTTCTCCTGGATTAATTCTCTGGCTTTTATCTTTTATCTTTTCCATTTCTGTGTCTTTGTTTTTATATTATGGACAATTTTATTAATACTCCAAAACATCTATTTATTTTTCTTTACCACTCATGGGTTTGTTTTTTTATTTGTTTTTTTCTTTCTTTTTTTTACCTCTCATGTTTTAAATTTTCAAGAGTTTTCTCTGGTTCTCTGATCTTTTTTCAGTGCATATTGATTCTTAAGATGAACCAACTTTTCAAAACCATCTGAAAAAAATAATTTGCGCCTTTTAAAAAATTACAATTTTCCCCCAATTCATAATTATTCTCTGGGACATTTTTCCCCCTTGTTTATCTTGATCTCTTTTATTTTTTTACTGTCAAGTTTATATGGTATCTTTTGACTGTCCATTAGAAAAAATAAAGAATTTGTTGCAAGTTCCCTGCCATCACCTCTCCTTCTCTGACTCCTGGTTTTTATTAATTATCTTTACATTGTCAAGGATTATGACATGGACATTTTTTGTGTAACTAATGAAGTCTACTGAGCTTTCTCTAAAGGTTGCACCTGAAGATTTAACTACAGTAAAACTACATTTACATTTTTATGATGATAAGAATATTATACACAGCAGAACCAATGTAATGTGGTTGTAATATCGAATCCCAAGGTACAGCCTACTGCTCAAAAGTGAATTTTGAAGTGTCGTTTTTCCCATGGATTATCTTTACATTCCTTTTGAGTTTATTTAGAATCATCAGTGATTCTCAAACTTAGTTGCATTCTGCAGTGACCTTGGGAATTTTGGAAAATACTGATACCTAAGTCTCACCTGTAAACATTCTGAATTTTTTTTCTTTTTTTTTTTTTTTTTGCCAGAGTTTGGGATGGGCAGTATGGGTACAAAGATTTAAAATCTTCCAGCTGATACTCCTTTGATCTATATCATGATTTATTTGCTACTATTCTTCTATCCCATGTTGTTCCCTTTTAAATATTTCCATCTTTAAAAAATCCCACTGAATTTTCTTTTATTTATTTATTTTTTATTTTTTTATTTTTTTTAAAGATTTTATTTATTTATTTGAGAGAGAATGAGATAGAGAGAGAGCATGAGAGGGGGGAGGGTCAGAGGGAGAAGCAGACTCCCTGCTGAGCAGGGAGCCCAATGCGGGACTCGATCCCGGGACTCCAGGATCATGACCTGAGCCGAAGGCAGTCGCCCAACCAACTGAGCCACCCAGGCGCCCTCCCACTGAATTTTCTTCAAGTAGATTTTTTATAATTTTTTTTGGTAAATTTTTGAGTCCTTGCTTACTTAAAAATGTTTTACTGTAATCTTATATTTGATCAACAGCTTGGCTCAGTATATATTTCTAAAGTCAAAACATGTTCAAAGAGATTATATTTAACATCTAGTAATGATGATGATAAGTCCGATGTCAGGCTGCTTTTTTATTTATGTAGGTTATATTACATCATTTTTTAAAAAGCTTTTAATAGTTTGTTTTCATTCTTGGAGTTTTGAAATTCCAAAAGTGTATGTCTTGCTGTGACTTTATTTTTCTTAGCACTAGGAAACCTCTTTCAATATGAATATTATCATTCATGAGCTCTGGGAAATATCCTCTGATTTCCTTGATAATCTCTGCTCCCTTTTTCCCCACTTTGTTCTCTGTTTCTGAAACTGTTTTAGCAATGTCCAATAGAAATATAATGCAAGCCATGTATGTAATCTCAAGTTTTCTAGTAGCTATATTTTAAAAAACTAAAATGAAACAAGTAAAAAAATTTAAATATTGTATTTAGCCTCATCTAACAAAAAATGATCATTTTAATATATAAACAATGTTGACATTATTAATGGTACATTAAATTTTCAAGAGTTTTCTCTAGTTCTCTGACCTTTTTTCATTGCTTCTTGACTTTTAAGATGAACCAACTTTTTTTTTTATATTAAGCCTTAGAAATCTCCTGTGTAGTTTATACTTATGACAGATCTCCATTCGGACTAACCACATTTTTTTCTTTTTTTATTTAAATTCAATTAGCCAGCATATGATACATCATTAGTTTCAGATGTAGAGTTCAGTAATTCATCAGTTGTATATAACACACAGTGCTCATCTCATCATGTGCCCTCCTTAATGCCCATCACCCAGTTACCCCATCCCCCCACCCACCTCCCCTCCAGCAACCCTCAGTTTGTTTCCTATAGTTAAGCATCTCTCATGGTTTGTCTCCCTCTCTGATTTCTTCTCATTCAGTTTTCCCTCCCTTCCTCTATGATCCTCTGTGCTGTTTCTTATATTCCACATATGAGTGAAACCATATGATAATTGTCTTTCTCTGATTGACTTATTTCTCTCAGCAGAATACCCTCCAGTTCCATCTATGTCGATGTAAATGGTAAGATTTCATCCTCTTTGATGGCTGAGTAATATTCCATTGTATATATATATGTATGTATGTATGTATATACCACATCTTCTTTATCCATTCCTCTGTCGATGGACATCGGGGCTCTTTCCATAGTTTGGCTATTGTGGACATTGCTGCTATAAACATTGAGGTGCACGTACCCCTTCGGATCCCTACATTTGTATCTTTGGGGTAAATACCCGGTAGTGCAATTGCTGGATCGTATGGTAGCTCTATTTTCAACTTTTTGAAGAATCTCCGTACTGTTTTCCAGAGTGGCTGCTCCAGCTTGCATTCCCACCAACAGTGTAAGAGGGCTTCCCTTTCTTCACATCCTTTTCAACATTTGTTGTTTGCTGACTTGTTAATTTTAGCCATTCTGACTGGTGTAAGGTGATATCTCATTGTGGTTTTGATTTGTATTTCCCTGATGCCAAGTGATGTTGAGCATTTTTTCATGTGTCTATTGGCCATTTGTATGTCTTCTTTGGAGAAATGTCTCTTCGTGTCTTCTGCCCATTTCTTGACTGGATCATTGTTTTTTGAGGTGTTGAGTTTGAGAAGTTCTTTACAGATCTTGGATACTAGCCTTTTATCTGATATGTCATTTGCAAATATCTTCTCCCATTCCATAGGTTGCCTTTTAGTTTTGTCAACTGTTTCCTTTGCTGTGCAGAAGCTTTTTATCTTGATGAAGTCCCAATAGTTCATTTTTACTTTGTTTCCCTTGCCTTTGGAGACGTGTCTAGCAAGAAGTTGTGGCAGCCGAGGTTGAAGGGGTTGCTGCCTGTGTTCTCCTTTAAAGTGATCAACAACAACAACAAAATAAAAATAAATAAATACATAAATAAATAAAGCGATCAACAGCCCTGTGTGGCTACTGTATTGGCTAGTGTCATTCTAGGAAGTGGATGTTGGCCTGTTTGGAGTTCTTCTCCTTGTCTCTCACTTTTTCAGGATATGTTCCATTTATTTCAGCTCTATCATCTGTAAGATGACAAATTTCAATTTTCAAATTACCGGCTTGGACTTTAGTACCGTCCATCTTATTATTTCATGTATTCGCCAATCTTTCTTCCTTTTTCCCCCTCCTCTTTGCCTCCTCTTTCTCTGTCTCTCTATTTTTTACATTTATTTGCCAAATATTATGTCACGGCATCCTGTCTAGCTTGTGGATGCAGTATTGTCCTAAATCTATCTGAGGATAATAATTATATTTTTAAAAATAATTTTTAGAATTTCCATTTTGGTTCTAAATTACCTATTTCACCCAGGATCAGTTTTGCTTAGCTTGTTGCCTATTTCTTGACTGGATTATTTGTTTTTTGAGGTGTTGAGTTTGGGAAATTCTTTACAGATCTTGGATACTTCTTTTTTTTTTTTAAAGATTTTATTTATTTATTTGACAGAGAGAGAGACAGCGAGAGAGGGAACACAAGCAGGGGGAGTGGGAGAGGGAGAAGCAGGCTTCCCGCCAAGCAGGGAGCCCGATGCGGGGCTCGATCCCAGCACCCTGGGATCATGACCTGAGCCGAAGGCAGACGCTTAACGACTGAGCCACCCAGGTGCCCCGATCTTGGATACTTCTATGTAGGCAATTTCTTTTAAATACACAACAAATCTTTGCTTTTAATTCATATTTATGAATGAAGGATTTGATTGATTAGTATAAGTGATGGGCATGTCCCCTGGGAGGGATGACCATTTGCTCCATATAAATACCATATTGACAGGCAGATTTCCCTGAAGTTGCATTGGAAGTTAAAAAGGCAGTCTTCAAAGCAATGAGTATTATAATCTCGAGTCTGTGTGTCTGTGTGTGTGTGGTGTGCATGTATGGGTGTAGGCTCTTAGACTATTAAATGTCCTGGGGATTAGGACTATATCTTTTTTACTCTTTATTATACACTTCCAGATTTTTACACCATGTCTGATGCATAGTAGGCATTCAATAGTTTGAATTAATGCATTTGAAATAATAATTAAGAGTAGGCATTAATAATTGGAAATAATATTTTTATTCCTCTTTGCTGCTTCCTTTAGTTTTCTATCTTTTGTTACTTGAGCTTTGTTTTTTATGTTCTCTTTTTATTTGGAAGCTATATAATTCTAATGATAGCTACTTATATAACTTAAGAAAGTGATGCATTTAAAGCTATATGTCAAATATAAACATGCTTACATATGTGTATATATATATGTGTATGCATATATATGTATAATGTCAAACGTAAAAGCAAATATATTGACTCTTTTCATAACACATAATAAAGTTAGTTCACTTATATAACTTCCTTTCTCCTCTTTTTCCACTTCTGAAAGGCATTTCTATGGTCCTATTTCTAGTTTATTATCAATAGTTTATTATTTGTATTAAATATGCAGATTTCTTTCAGGATTTATAAAATATCCATCTGTCCTTATTTGGAGTATTGTTATTGATCTTCTTAGTCATTTATTCAGATTTAATGCTCACTGCTAGACCTTTCATATTAATGAAAGGATTTATTTATTTACCTTAGAGAGAGAGCGTGGGGAGGGATAGAGGAAGAGGGAGAGGGAAAATTTTAGCAGACTCCCTGCTGAGCTCAGAGCCCGATGTGGGGCTTAATCTCAAGACCCTGAGATTATGACCTGAGCTGAAATCAAGATTTGGACGCTCATCTGACTGTGCCACCCAGGGGCCCCTTTCTTTCCATAATTTAACTGCTTAACCAATTAGAATTTCTATGTTCTAGTGCAGCTTTTGGTTCTCAGGATTTTCCATCTTTAGGTGGGAGTGAAATGAAGGAAACATTACTGCTATATTTTCTGATTTTTTTTTTGTTTGGTTAGGAAAATGTCTTCCAGTTTATGAAAAATGTGCGTAGACTTTTGAATTAAGTATTTTTGTAGATCAATATCCTGGCACCTAACATTGCTTAGGAGAAAAGTCAGAGGTCAGCTATATTCAATTTTCTTTCTGAATTATATGCATGTGCTGCCTGGGTGATTATGAAATTTTTTATTTTCAGATTTCTGTAAATTCACTGGGATATGCTTTAGTTCACATTGCTTTCAATCCCCTTGCCTTTGAATCTGACTCTTTAGGTCTTCTTTTATTCCAGGAAATTTTCCCTGTACTTTATACTTGAAAAAAAAAAAATGTTTCTCTCCTGTGTGTTCTAATTTGTCTTCCCAAGACCAACAATCCATAAATTGGATCCATTGCCTTTTCTTCTGAGTGTTGTTTTCTGCCCAGTGGTTGTGATCTCTTTATCTTTTTACTCTGAATCAAGGAAGACCTTTTGGTGAAAGTCATACTTAAATTGAGAACTCAGCTATGAGAAAGAGTTGGCCAAGGAAAGAAGTATCAACCCATAATCATTGAGCCATGGCTGTATAGTAGGCCACATACGAGGTCAGGGACCAGAGAAATAAAGGATATGGTTATTATCTTGAAATAGCTTATGACGTAGTAAGGCATCACAATAAATGAATACACAGTACAATATCGCGGTAAATCCTAGAAGAGTGGTATACTCAGTAATGATTCAGAGCTCAGAAGAGAGGCATCTGGCATGGCCAGGGGACAGAGGCTTAGATAAATCTTCATGTGAAAGTTGATATATCAGCTGAGTTCTAACAGAGGGAAGGAGCTATCCACTTGAAGAATGACCAGAAGGCTATTCCAAGGAAAAAATAGCAAAATCGGCAGAGCCTTGAGGTGACAAGAGAGAGGGCTGCTTTCAGGAAATGCATTCTGTAACCGCACTTCTCAAAAGTGCTCTAATTAATTCAGGGATCTCTAATAGGCTCAATCTTTTATCTGTTTTCTAACGCCATATAACTTTGGATTCTCTCCAGTCAGGAGAACAAACGTATTTTACGTTTGTTCATTTTATACAAAGCATTTTAATGAAAGCTGCAATATTCTTGGAATGTAACGACCTCATCACATGAGCTTGTTCTGCATTGTTGCATGTTAAAATGAATCACTGTGTGTAGCTCTTATTCCACATCCGGGAGATTACTCTGTAGATCCATATTTGGTTAGGCTTATTGAGTTTGGCTTGTATTATTAGCATTATTATGGAACTAACAATGGATGTATGTTTCATTCTCCACTGGCAAAGGCATTCCAGTTGTAATATTGAGCAATAGCTCCGGAGATATTTTCAATAAAATATCCCATTTACAGTCTCTTGTGGAAAAATAAAAGCACTCCACTGGCATAAAAATTTAAGTTTACTGAAGCGAATTTAACTTCACGACTAAAGGGATATTTCATTGAGTCATGCCAGGTAAACATTTGAAGAAAAGTTAGGGGAGAAGAGAAATCAGGGTTGGTACCAGGAACTAGTGATCAAGTACTCAGGTACTAGGTAGCTTTAGTATCATGTGGAAGATCTATCAGCTGAATAATAAAACTCATGGGCCTCAGATTCAGATCAGGAATTTGTCGAGGGCACACTTGGATCCCAACTCTGTTTCTATGCTCTCTTTGTAGAGTATAATATGGAGAGGTACTAATGGAGCATGTTTAGAAGACATTTGTGAATGGTCAGTGCAGTGAACCCTCCTCATGGAAAGCCTGTTTTTTTTTTTGCCTTTATGGTTCAGAATCTGTTGGAAAGAGATGAGGAGCTATAGCTGATATTGCTCTTATTTGGATAGGTTAAAATCGCTGAAAAAGGCTTTTCTCTCCAACACACCTGATATATGATTAGGGCATCCTTGGAGTTCACTGGAAATTTGGGAGGAATCTATAGCTCTCTAGGCTGTCATGGAGGGAGCCAGTTCCCTAGGCTGTTAGGAGAAATTTTATCCCTGTCCTTATCCCAACTGTCCACTTATGCTCCTTAAATAGTTTTCTACCATTTTTTGTTGTTGCTGTTCATTTATTAACTTTTTCACCTGGTGCCTCAGAGGGCCTCAGAATAATGAATAATGTTAAGCAGCAATTACTAAAATATATCTTTATGGATAGACATACAATAGGGGGATCTTATAAGATTTATTTATCCCATAAATACGTGTTGAGCAGCTACAATGAACCAGGCTCTGTTTTAAATGCAGGCAATCAATAATAAACAAAAAGGACAAGGTTCCAGACTTCATGGAAGTTATGTCTTCATATTTCCTCACAATCTCGATAGGTCATAGGATCAAGTAGGGCACGTTGACAAGGCAAGCCTCCTTTATATCCCTGGATTCCTTGCTCTCATATTTAGTGTTCAGAGCATGCAGAAGTTGGAGCAGTTGCATTTAGATGGCAAGTGCTGAAGAAAGCATCTGTTACAGGAAGCCATAAAAAGAACTTGGCCAGGAGCCCTAGCTAGAGAGTAAACCATTCCTGGGATGCCTGGATGGCTCAGTCGGTTAAGCATCTGACTCTTGATCTCGGCTCAGGTCTTGATCTCAGGTTTGTGGGTTCAAGCCCTGTGTTGGGCTCTGTGCTGGCTATGGCGCCTACTTAAAAAAAAAATTGTAATGAAAAAAGAGTAAACTATTCCTTGTAAGAAAGATAGTGTAACGGGCGCCTGGGTGGCTCAGTCGTTAAGCATCTGCCTTCGGCTCAGGTCATGATCCCAGGGTCCTGGGATCGAGCCCCGCATCGGGCTCTCTGCTCTGCGGGAAGCCTGCTTCTCCCTCTCCCACTCCCCCTGCTTGTGTTCCCTCTCTCGCTGTGTCTCTCTCTGTCAAATAAATAAATAAAATCTTAAAAAAAAAAAAAGAAAGTGTAACTTCAAGTTGCTTTACAGACTTATCTGAATTTTACTTTCTTTAGTCTCATTTTATTTATTTTTTTTTAAGATTATTTATTTATTTATTTATTTGACAGAGAGAGACACAGCGAGAGCAGGAACACAAGCAGGGGGAGTGGGAGAGGGAGAAGCAGGCTTCCCGTGGAGCAGGGAGCCCGTTGCGGGGCTCGATCCCAGGACCCGGGATCATGACCTGAGCTGAAGGCAGACGCTTAACTACTGAGCCACCCAGGCTCCCCTCTTTAGTCTCATTTTAAAGTACTTATTTTCTGGGGCACCTGGGTGGTTCAGTCCAGTAAGTGGCCAGCTCTTGATTTCCGCTCAGGTCATGATCTCAGGCTCCGTGCTCAGTGGGGAGTCTGCTTGAGGATTCTTTTTCTCTTACCCTCCCCCCTGCTTGTGTGCTCTCTCTAAATAAACAAATTAATTAATTAATTTTGTAGTACTTATTTTCTTTTTTTAGTACCTCATTGCCCATCCACCATTAAAATAGTTCAGTCACTCTATGTTCCTTGTCTCCAGGGATAGGTAAAACAATGTAACTCATATAAAAAAGGATTTTCTCTCCAAGCTGTGTTTTAAAAGCCTAAGTCCTAAGGAAAACTAAAAACACATCCAACAAAGGTAAGAGAATTGGGAGAATGAAGTAGAATCAATTAGAGCTGAGTCCTCAATTTCTCCAGCCTGACTATTCCCCTGGATAAATCCTGAAATGAGGAAGAACTCCCCTCGAGGTCTCTGGGATCTGAAAATAAGACTGAAGTCTCTCCTGATGAAAGCTTCAAGGGAAGATGTCAGGACCTGGGAGAGGAAATGGCTGGCTGATGCATCTGGGCAAGCTGGTTTCATGTAACCTCACATCTCCTAACCCCTAGCACATTGTCAAAGTAGCAAAATGGTTGCTTCATACCTAAGATGCAAGAGACATAGTAGAAAGCACCATCAACCCAAAGGTGCCACGTGAATAGAAATGAGTAGCATTTCTGTAGCAGCCTGTGTGATCAGCAATCCAAGGACCAGGAATGATGACTGGTGCCTTAGTGGATTCATGTTTTGTCAGATTGTATTGACCATCTGGTACTACTTCCCCGCCTCTACCCCCCAGTAATATCGGAGGAGGTCATCCCGAGGATGTGACTACTGGTTGACCCAAGAGCTGGACCCAGGCAATTGTAGGCTCCTCACCCCCTTGTCTAGCCTTAGAATTTGTGTTCTGCTCACTGTCCCACAGTGGGAGCCATTTTCAAGGATTTAGCCTTGAGAGAGCAAGGTGTTGTTGAGACCATCTGGACTGAATATGTGACCAAATCCCATTAAGGCCTCTATATAGACTTTTAATCTTCTGGAGGACAGGTGCAGAGATCTAATCCTCTTGCAGCATCCAAGACACAAGCCTTGTAAGTAAGTTTCCTTGCTTATTAAACCTGCCACCTACTAATCTGGGGGTGGTCTGCTTTTTCTTCAGTCTTTCCCTGTCCTCGGTGTATAGTGGCCAGTTTCAGACTTCACCAGGGGAACTCTTGAGTTTGCAAACCAAGAAATACATACATATAAGCTCTAATATCTAATATCTACATAGGCCCCTTTTGGCAGGGACACAACTCCAACTGAATAAAGGTCCTAAATAGAAACACAGGGGAGGAAGGAAAGAAGGAGAGAGGGAAAGAGGAGGGACTGAGGGAAGAAGGGCAGGAAGAGGGAGGAGGTAGATGGTGTGTGGACTGAGATTCCTTCTTGCTGTGTTTCTGAGCCCTGTCTCAGTGACTGGAGGCTGTTATGGGAAGGGTCTTGTAGACCTAGTTTGAACTAGTTTAGGTCACTTTTCCTATGTGAAGGATAGGAACTTTATTTCCAAGTTTGGTGGGTCTGGCTTTTACATAAAAAGATCATGATTTCTTTTGCCCAAAGGCATCTCTTAACTCCTAACTCTAATTCTACAGTATTCTATAGTACCATTTTCTCCATTGTCCAGTCTCTGCCTTTTAAGAGAGTAATAACACAGGTGCATGAACAAATGTAAAATAAATTAAAAGTAATTTAATTCTACATTCCATTTTGTGCATTTCCCCACTTAATATAAACACATCCTTGGCATATCATAAAACATGATATAATCTAGGTCTTGGTGGTGGGGCTCAGGTCGCCTTTGAATTGTTACTTACTTGTTCTAACTTGCGAAGTCAATGTCTCAAGTTAGATTTTATTTATTTATTTATTTATTTATTTATTTATTTATTTATAGATTTTGTTTATTTGAGAGAGAGAGCTCACGCGAGCTCATGGGAGCGAGGGGCAGAGGGAGAGGGATAAAGAGTCTTAAGCCGACTCCACACTGATCACGGAGCCCATTGCAGGGTTCGATCTCAGGACTCTGAGATCACCACCTGAGCCAAAACAAGGAGTCAGAGGCTTAACTGATTGCACCATTCAGGCACCCCAGATTTCCTTTATTAATAAGTAAAGAAAGCTTTTTTAGCATAGCCAAGGGTTTAGGGGTGGACAGGTGAGTGGCAGGAAGCAGTAAAACAGAGAAAAGGGCATCTTTAGCATGAATTGATACTGTTAAGAAGTACCTCTTACTTTCCTTCCTGGGAAGATATGTCTCATAAAAAGTGGGGATTATGGGGCGCCTGGGTGGCTCAGTTGTTAAGCATCTGCCTTCGGCTCAGGTCATGATCCAGGGCCCTGGGATCAAGCTCCACATCGGGCTCCCTGCTCAGCGGGAAGTCTGCTTCTCCCTCTCCCACTCCCCCCTGCTTGTACTCTCTCTCGCGCTGTCTTTCTCTCTGTCAAAAAATAAATAAAATCTTTAAAAAAAAGTGGGATTAAACTTCTCTACATTTATCTCAGTTTAATCATGTTTCTAAGCACCTCTCTCTTTAATTGATTTTTTTTTATTGTTCCACTTTTTGAATTATTGAGATCTGATAATGTTAGTGAAGAACAAATCTGAAAAGACAGTGATGGTTCTTGCTTAAAAGATACAAAAAGGGAACATGGGACACTATTATCAAAAGCTTTGTTAGACTATTAAATGAAATGCAAGGTGAAATAAGAAAACTGTTGGATTTAAGCTTTTGGGAAGGTAGGCATTTGTAGTGGTGTTGCATAATTTTACTTTTACTTTTCAATTTTATATTTCAAAATGTCTCTGTGAATCATGAGATGTTTGGGCTGATAAAAGTGCACTGAGGCCAAGGGGAGAGGAAATAATTCATGCATATGTGATGTGGAAGAGAGGGCTGATGTTAGTTATCTGGAGGCTTCGGTGATACGAATTTATTTGGATTCATGGAGTTCTGCATGAGAAGCAGGAGGGAAATCCAGCCAGGGAATGACTATCTGGGACTACCCTCGTGTGTCTACTTCATTTCAGTGGATGGAAATATGAACAGTGTGTGTGAGAATTGTGACCATCAAGTAATCAGAAGAGGTATGATAAAGAGAGGATGGTTGTAGGGATCAGCTTCACTAACTTGTATTTTATTAAAGAAGGCCCGTGTGCCCTGTCAATGAGTTATGGTTTGTTTTTGTTTTTTGTTTTGTCTTGTTTTTTGTTGTTGTTGTTATTGTTGTTTTTGTCCCTCAGTTTGAAGCATAGAAGAAGTCATCCAGTGTACTCTCCATGCCTCTGGATTTCTGACACCATCACAGAGAGGCTTCTCTGTCTCTGGACGGTGATCTGCCTCTTTACTCTACGGCGTAAGCCCTGGACAGAGTATCACTAATAACAAGGGATTGAGGCAAGACTGGTAAATGCCACCATGAGAATTTTCCTAGTGGGTGTTAGATTGACTCAAAATTGTCCCTCTCAAATTGGAAAACAGTGTATAATGGACAGGCAAATTAGTGCCTTTAAGAAATGTAGTGGTAATAAAGAACTTAATGGAAGGAAAATAAGCTAATTCTCAAGAAAGGTAATAAAAAGAATGGTGAGCTAAATTTTCCTCAATTTCCTATGATGCAGTTGACCCTCTCTCATGTCAACATTCAAAAGATACAAATGTCACTATTTTATGTAGACTGCTGATGTTGGCTTAAATTTCAATTCTAATGTATAGTTGTTATGTAAATAAAAAACAAACAATGGAAATACCATTTCATCTTAATGAAAGCATTTAAAGAAAGTGATATCACTTATAAGCACCTGTCTTAAGACAGAGTTGTGTCTATTTCCTTTCAGTCCTATTTTTTTTTTTTTAAGATTTTTTATTTATTTATTTGACAGATTGAGAGAGAGCACAAGTAGGCAGAGCAGCAGGCAGAGGGAGAGGGAGAAGCAGGCTGCCCGCTGAGCAGGGAGCCTGACTCAGGGCTTGATCCCAGGACCCTGGGATCATGACCAGAGCCGAAGGCAGTTGCTTAACCAATTGAGCCACCCAGGTGCCCCCTTTTAGTCCTATTCTTGCTCAAGACTGACGCACATTCTATGCTGCCATTTGGATTTTTAGCTATTTAAAGCAAAAGTTTTTATTAGGCTTGATGCTACTGTTGAATATCCATAGCCATATTTTGGCAAGGAAATCAGAGCCTGGCAGCCTTTTTCAATAATTTCCTATAATGTAAGAGGGCTTAATGCCCCTATTATAGAACTGATTCTATTATACTCTCCTCTCCAGAACTAATGGAGCACTTGACTTATTCATGTTAAAGAAAATGATTGAATATGAAAATCTTCCAGACCCTGCTTCTTGCCAGGATTAAAGCTGCTCTGTCCTTTATGCTGACCAGAAAAGTCACCCCTTAATTAAGTTTATTGTTATTTTTCACCTGCCGGGAAGTCCCTACAAAGCATATGAAAGTGCATTTGTTGAAAATTATTTTAAATCTCTTTTTGAAATCCTTATTTTTGTTCTATAATATGCAATAATACAGTTAGCATTTACTGAGTGCTTAAATCATGACAGATACTCTTCCACTTCTTTATATGAATTGATTCAAATAATTCTCACAAAAACCCTAAGAGTTATGTACTGTTCTAATCACCATTTTATGGATGAAGAAAATAAGGCTCAGAGAGTTTAAATAGGTAGTAGAGTCAGGATGTAAATATACACCATCTGAGCCCTTAACCACTAAGGTAAACTATTTTCCCACTTAGCTAAGCACATATGAAAGTGAATTAAGCTAGTGAGTTGGTAATCATTTATTAAAAATTTACTGAGTGACTATTATTTACAATATAATCATAGCAAAGTAGGCTGAATAGTAAGCTAGATAAAATATAGTTGCTTAAGTAGGTGAACTTTTCATCTAGTGATTGAGATAGGGAAGTACAAAGCTAAAATGTGAGGTGGTGTGTATTGAACTATAGTGCAAGCACAAGCTGAATAGCAGGTGCAGAGGGATAAGTATATTATAGTTATTTTTGTGGTGTCAGACAATGCTTTATGGAGAAAGTGGCATTTGAGCATGCTCTGGAAGACTTGCGAAAGATGTGGGCAAGCAGGGTTATGGAGACACAATTTCTGGGTAGAGGGTAAAATATGAACCAAAGAAAGGAATGTCAAGGCTTTGTTGTTTCATATTTTAGTAAGGCTGAGGCATTAGTTTGAGATGCGTATAGTGTGAAAAGTACTACAGAATCATATAATGTTAGATTTGGATGTGTTCGCAGAGATTATTTACTCTGCATAGCTGTCACTGATGTAGAAATGAAAGCCTAAAGAAATATTATGCACCTATTGTATTTATATGAGCTCTTATTGAAGAAAGAATGAAGGTTGTAAAGAGAAACATTAACTTGAAAAGGATAAGTGGTATTCATCTGATGACTGAAATTGAATGTCCAATTTAGGAATTTAGGTTTGAGCAGAGAGCCAATGACGGTTTTCTTTTTTCAGGATGTTCGGCAGTCTTTGTTGGTCTCTGGATGCAGATCAGAGTTTAAATTGTACCTGTCACTTCTATCACTCACTAACTCTATGATTGGGGGCAAGTTCATTAATCTCTCTCTTGATAATAATATTATTTCCCTCAAGGATTACTCAAGGACAGCTTAGGTATTGCATGCAGGGTGTTTATCTAATACTGGCACAGAGTATATGTAAGAGTATATGGCATAGAGTGCATATTAAGTACTTAGGTAGCAATTGTCACATTTGAGTGTTATGTCAATGGCTTGATAAAATCTGTGTTTTCAAACAAAAATGGATGAGAAGGAGATCATATTTTTCAAGTGTGAAAAAAATGGGGGAAGAAAAAATTGGAAGCTATATATATATATAGATAGATAGATAGATAGATAGATATTACAATGTCCCAGGAAACAAGTGAAACGTTACTGAACTGGATAATCAAGAAAAGTCAGTCTTAAGGAGAGGCCGAGTCCACAGCATTTGGTCACTGATTATATATGAGAAGAAACTGAGAGAAAACATAACTTATCGACAGGGCACACAGGTATCCCTTTAATAAAATATGAATTAATGAAACTAACCCGTACAACCATGGGTTTTAGGGGGAAATGAAGAACAGTGATCTATGTGCAACTCTTGAAAGAACGGCATGGAAAGAAATATCCCCAGGAGGAGTCATGTTTTGGGAATGTTCACAGAAGAGGATGAGCACACCGTGGATTTTTCTGTTGACTGATCATGTGGTTTAGAAGGTACAATGTCTCAGTTTGAGGTTTTGGATGGAATATGAGACTGGGTCAATTCAGGGATTTAGTAAGCAGAGCAATCTTTAGATGAGGGTATCTGGGGGGCCTGTATTTTCTGTGGTGATTGATACAAACAGGGACAGAGGGCTTGGTCGGATTGTTGCTGATGATCTCCAAGACAGCTTTAGATGTTGATACAACCGTTAGAGAATGTGGGTGAGCGGCAGGAGCACAAAAAGTCCTGTTTTCATTCCTTGGCATCTTCTTCGAAGGTAGTTTTAAGAACACAGAAGGGATCACAACATACAGAACTCTGTGAGAGCCCCATTACTCTTGATGGTATTCAGGCTGAAAATTTTATTTTAAGAAAGGAAAGGAAATGAGAAAACTATTCTGTACAGCATTCTGAACATCAGTGAAAAGATCCTTAGTGAAATGGAAGTAGTTGAAACCTTATTAAATGTGCTCAAGCAATGTTTGAGATTAAAGTATCAAAGAAAATTAAATATCAGGCTTAATCAAATATGGATCATAGACTTTAGAAAACAATTAAAAATGCTCAATGACCTTACAAATCAATAAGAAAAATAGAAAACACTCAAATCTGAGTAAAATAATAAATAGGGGTCAGAAACCAAAAAAGCCGATTAAAAAAAACCCAAGAAAGCATAGGGAAAAATATTCAACACAGCTGTTAATCAAAAAAATACAAGATAAAATGAGATAACACCCTTCCTTTAAAATATTGCAAGCTTGCAATTAAATTCTATATAATAGGGTGGCTCAGTCGGTTAAGCATCTGACTTTGACTTGGGTCCTGATCTCAGGGTCCTGCCATGGAGCCTCAAGTTGGGCTCCACGCTCAGCAGGGTGTCTGCTTGTCCCTCTGCCCCTCCCCCACTCGTGCATGTGCGCTTGTGTGGTCATGCACGCATGCTCTCTAATAAATTAATAAAATCTTCAAAAAATTCTATGTAAAAAATACACAAATATAAGTATATTGATATATTTTTGTGTGCATATTCATCCCAGTGTTTGAAAGGAGGCAGAAAATGAAATCCCTCTTATGTTTCTGAGGACAGTGACGAGTTAATTTGTAAAATGTTCCCAACAGACAACCTGGTTTTATATACTAAGTGTATTTAAAATGTTCACATACTTTGACCCCTTAATTCCACTTTTGGAATATATCCTAAGGAAACCGTCAGATGTATACTCAAGGATTTATTTATATGCATTCTAATTACAACATCATGAAATGAAATATTGGAAGCACTCTAAAAATTCAAATAAAGGTAGAAAGCTGTTAAGTCTCTAAACCTGGAAGTCTATTAAAGGATATTGGACAACACTGACAGTATTTTAAATAAATTTAATTATGTAATATTGGGTGCACAAGAAAGAATATTTGTCACATGCATGTACAATTTGATGCATTATTTAAAGAACACCCATGAACCACCTAACAAGAAGTACTAGAACATTCTCAAATATCACTGAAGCAATCTACTGGACTCTTACCTCTCCAACTAGTATATAAAAACCTACCCCTAATTTCTTGATTATATTTATGGTATTATTGAAGTGTAACATACATACAGAAAGATGCCCAAATCATACATATGCAGGTAATGAATATTATAAATGGACAGAACAAGCATCCAGATCATCAAACTGAACATAAGAAGCCCTCCTTGGGTTCTACTCCTGGTGCTTCTCCCCAAAGGATTATCATTATTCTGACTTCTAATATCATAATTAGTTATGCCTGATTTTGAACATTGTATACATCAATCCACATTATATGTATTTTTCTGTGTCTCACTTCTTTCTAAGCATTATATGTGTGGCCTATCTCACTTCCAGAATGGTGGGGTAAGGTTTTCTGAAAAATCTCCTCCATGTAAGAAAAAACACTGGCACAAACTGTTAAAATCAGCAGCTTCAGAATTCTGGAACAGTGTGCAGCAATTTGAGTAATGTTTTTACTCAAGATAAACAGTGGAATCTTGGTAAACAGAGTCTTGTGGTTTTTTTAACTCGTCCTAATCACATCCCTTCTGCCCAGCTCCATAGTAGCCTTAAAAACCAACTATGATAGCTGTGAGAATAGCCTAGCACCCACAGGATGCAGAAGAATGAGTTTGGAGCACCCCCAAAGCCCATTCCCACATATTTGCCATATTTGACCTTTCTGGAAAAGCTTCATTCTCAGATCATGTTTTTATTTGACCTGACTTGGAGCTCTCTCTAAGTGAGCTACCTACAAGGCATTTTACAAAAAACAAACAAACAAATCATTAGCAAATGTTTAACTTGCAGCTGCTTGAGGTAGTATTACTAGTTGGGGCTAAGAAAAGCCGGGGGGGGGGGGGGGGGCAGGGGGACACTTAAAAGGAAAATAAAACCTGGGGAATAAGCCATCCCTAAGAAGCTTTGACAAGCTCTAGTTTATTCCTGAGAATCTAGAAGGCTACATACATATGCAGAACTGAGAGGCTGTGCAAAGCTATGCACATGACCAGGAAAGACCTGAGAAGGCCTCAAGCTCTCACCTCTGGCTGACCTGCGGCTCTGTCAGAACAAGAAGTAAAGGCTAATGCAGATTTATAAACTGCCTCCTGGAGCATTGAAAACAAGTCCCAATGTATATTAAACATATAATAAGTCCAGCAAGGGTGCAGGACACATAATCAATATACAAGTATCAGTGGTATTTCAGTATACTAGTGATGAACAATATGGAAATGAAATTGGGAAAACAATTACTTTAAAGAGCATCAAAAAATAAAATACTTCAGAAACTCCTTAAACACAAGACATGCACTGAAAACTACAAAACATCATTGAAAGAAATTAGAGAAGATCTACATAAAAAGAAAAACAGGGACACATGGGTGGTTCAGTAGGTTAAGCATCCAACTCTTGATTTCAGCTCAGGTCATGATCTCAGTGTCATGAGATTGAGCCCCGTGTCAAGCTCTGCACTGGGTGTGGAGCTTGCTTGGGATTCTCTTTTTCTCTCTCTAGTCCGCCTGTCCCCCACCCTCTCTCTCTTTAAAAAAAAAGAAGAACATCACATAGTCCTGAAGAATTAAAACATTCAAATGAAAAACTCCCCAAATTCATCAATGGGTCAAGGCAATTTATTGTCAAAAGCGTCATTCCTGGATATTTTATATCGCCCACCGAGAGAAAAAGGTAGTAATGCCATTAATACCTACAATACTGTGGCCCTCAGAATTCTGTTTGTATGAAAACAGTATAGATCTTCTTGCTTCTGCAGTTCCTTAATACCATTTATTTAATGCTGGTTTGCATTATTAACCATGGTATGGCATCCTCATCATGCAGCCCATGAATATTGGTTCCCAATGACTCAAAAGTTGTTACTGTGCTTCATTGATGATAACCACAAAGGCAAATATTATCCAGAGTACAAAGGAAAGTATAAACAATAATTATTTTTCTGGTCATATTAACATTATGATCTGAGAACATAAAACAACACATAAACAACACATCTCCAATTGCATCTTCTCTTGAACTCTTTAGGCTGCACTCCTCGAATATGTTGTCCATACCCCTGCTTTCCATATACTGCCACCAGTGGAAAAGAGAGGCAAGGACCCAGTGTTCAAAGCAAGAATGGATCCATTCATGCATGGACTATCCATCCCTCACTGAGCATGGTATAAGCTTGACTGATGAAAGTACAACTTCACCACGTTGATTAATCAGAAGGTCCTTTTGGCATTGTGGAGTAAACGTCTTATTGCCTTCAGAGGAATTAGGTGCAGCCATTCCTTAGGGACTGCCTGGAACATGGGGCAGAACTTGTGAAGAAGGTGGATGACCTCCCTGGGTACTGATGGTGGGGATCCTAAGAATAAATATTGGGTGCTGCCATCCCTGCTGCCCTTGGGTGCTACAGATCTGAGGCATAACCATGGTCCAACACAGAGGAGTAAGAATCCATGCAGGGAGCTACTCATGGTATTCATTCCCAAGAGCTGACAGTGGACCATTGTTGGCCCAGAGCTCTGAGCTTCTCCTGTATTCTGTCTTGGATAAAAGTCATCCCAAACCAATGTGTCAGCACTATTCTGGTGGCCCAGTCTCATTGGAATATCTAGTCAACCCCATAGTCTTGTTAGAGAGTCAAATATCTTAAGTGGAGAAGCAAAGACTGTGGCCTACATAGCATCTGGTATTGACTCAGAGCACCCCAACTGGAGAGTACTACTGGCCCTGGCAGGTTTGAGGTACTGGAATGGGACTTAGAAAGTTTTGAGGTTGATGCTTCCAGTAATAGAGACTCACCTGGGACCAAGTCTAGGCTCTAAGTGCACTGCCCAGAGAACACTGCTGGCCCTGGTGAGTTCCAGGCATAGAAAGGTGACTTAGAACATTTTTGGGAAGGCATTCCAAAACATGGGGATGCCCGAAACATGGGGGCAAAGAGCAGGAGCACCTCTAGCACAGGTCGAAGAAAGATATTGTCAAAGATGGCTATTAGTTTACCAAAATCCACTTCCTTTTCTTATAGGCAGACAGCAAGATTATATTTTCCAGGTTTCCTTAGTGTTAGGTGTGACCCTGTGAGTTCTAGCTAGTGAATTGGATGTAAATGTATGTAAAGAAGTGAGATATGCCACTTCCGGACCTAACCCATACATTCTTCCTACAGGACATTCTGCTCTCTTTTCCTTTGCCTTATTGGATGTATGTCAAAATTCAGGATAGGCTTGGGAGCTATGCTTCAAAGATGACCTACCTTGTCTTGATTGTCTGAATCATTTAGTGAAGCAGAACCCTCTACCCCCATGGCAAATTGAATTTGGAGAGAGAAATACACTTCTTCTTCCTTTTTTTTTTTTTTTTTACTTCTATTGCATTAGACCACTGAGTTTTCAGAGCCTAGCTGTTATAGTAGCTAAATTAATACAGTAATAATTTAAGATTGTATATATTTATGTCAGAATTCTGTTATTAAAATTAAGCATGTGAAATAATTTAGAAAAGGAGATTGTTGCCACTAAAGGCCAAAATAAGTTTATTGAGCATTTTGCCCTAAAATTAGATGTAGCTGGTAACATTAACTTCACATATAAGAGAAATACTATAGATGTAGTCTATCTTAGTTTTAGCAAGGTTATTGATCACATTTCTCATGGAACTCTTTTAGCTGTGTACTTACAAATAAAAGGGTAGGAGCTATGTCAACCTGGTGGAAGTTTCTAGTCAAGTTCCAACACCTCTGTCATTGTTTCTCTTTTCTTCATTTTTAGTAGCAACTTGAATAGAGACAGATGAAGAATGCTTATCTAATTTGTAGGTGATGAAAACCAAGATGAGATAATATGATATGTCAGAATCAAGATTCAAAATGATAGACTGAAAAGATGGACTGAAATAAAGAAAATGAAATTCAGCAAAAATAAACGTAAGATATGGAATTGAGTTTTTTTTTTTTATAAGAATACTAAGTCTTTTTTTTTTTTTTTAAAGATTTTATTTATTTATTTGAGACAGAGAGAATGAGAGAGAGCGAGCACATGAGAGGGGAAAGGGTCAGAGGGAGAAGCAGGCTCCTTGCTGAGCAGGGAGCCCGATGCGGGACTCGATCCAGGGACTCCAGGATCATGACCTGAGCCGAAGGCAGTCGCTCAACCAACTGAGCCACCCAGGCGCCCATGGAATTGAGTTTTAATGTAACTTACCTCAATATGACAGATATGGCATGTTGTAAAGGGTAAAATTGAGGACATTTCTCAAAGGAGCTGTTCAAAATCCACAACTTGCCAGATAAGTCACCAAAATGATACTATAGTTGCTCCTAAAAAAATTGCTCAGATAAAGATTAGGAGTACAGATAGATCTGGAACCCTTAAAACAGAGATTCTCAGTAGAAGTTGGTTTTTTTTTTTGAATTTGCAGGTGTATTTTTTTTTTTTTTAAATCATTCCATGCTTTTGGCATAGGAAGCATTATTAGCCAGCCATGCTACACATCCTATAATACACGAGCCAGGTCAAGACTTCAAAGAATTGTCTTCCATCATTTATGACCTTCAAATGTCCTACAAGATGTTAGTATGGGCAAACATTGTTTATAATCACCTAAGCTTAAAACTTAACTACAGTTAACATAAAATCTTAAAGTATTATTTACAAGGTATTAATTTTTCAGGTATATAACTACTGTGTGTAAAAAGGGAAGCTTATACTTTGGTTTTTGATCAGAACTTTACCGGGAGATATCTACAAGTTCAGAAAATTATGTCACTGGTAGTCATACTATTCACTTCTATATCAGCTGGCATTTGATGTTGGTACATTAATGGAGATTTTATGTATAGGTGCAATCATCTCTTTTCTTTGTTATGTCTGTTCTTGTAGTCTTTTGCATATTGAAGTACACATTATTATATGCTACTCTTTAAAAACATCTCATTTATATTACACTTAGGATTTTAATTTTTTTTTTTACTATCTTTAGATTTCTTCATTTCATTAAGGTTTTCACAAAATACAAAACTCAGACATAATTTTCTATGTCCACCCCAAAATAGAATAAAATACGTGGTTAGCACACAAACTTAATGATCTTTTTCATTTTTAAAAATATAAATACTGACAATGTTGGAGCTTTGCAATTTTCTTCTCTATGTTACTTCTTAAGGCTTTAAGGCTTTGCAGACCCTTCATTAATGAGTACTCTATTTGTCCTCAGGGTACACTGCCCACAGGCAAGGAATGCGACTATAGATACATTCCTGAGGGTGTCACACACTGACCTATGTTGTCTCAGCCTTTTAAAAACTAAACAACCAATCAGCTGTCCTCCAATCAGTTCTCACAGTTTCATTAAGTCTCCTTCTACTACAAAGTAATAATAGAAGGGGATAAGTTCCCAGCAGCATTCAAGCTCTCACCAATCCACCAAGAAGGGTGAGAAGGAAAACACTGGCTTCTTCCAGGATAGAATTGTTTCCTTTTATCCAGAAAAACCTCAATAACCATATAGTTTATATATATATAATATAATTTTAAAAATTTATTTATTTTAGAGAGAGTGAGAGCAAAAATGTGGGGAGGGACAGATGGAGCAGAGGGAGAGAGAGAATCCCAAGCAGACTCCCCGATGAGCACGGAGCTTCATCCCACCACCCTGAGATCATGACCTGAGCTGAAATCAAGAGTCCCACACTCAACCTACGGAGTCACCCAGGCTTGAGCTGCCCCCAATAACCTGTATAGTTTAAATGGTGGTTTAGATCGAAACATTTTTAGATTAAATCATGTTGAAATAAAGGGCAATCTTTTGGTTGGGTATTTCAGAAGAGGTTAAAGTGGAGAGGAAGTTCATGTTGGTAAAGTACCACTGAAGTACATCCCCCACCAGCAGTCATTTCACGTGCCAGCTTTGGGGGCAGAGCCAGGGCCTCTGCCTTAGGAATGAAATCCAAGGCAAGAACCTCCAGCACACAGCTGACTTGCTCCTAGCCGGGTTTGATCTTGTTGCCCAGCTTTTGCTGCTCAGTGAGGAGTGCTCACTTCATTTTCACAAAACGCCGGTAATCCTGGAATTGGTCCTCGGAAGGGTAGTTGGCCAGGATGTCCAATCTCACACATTCCCTTTCACCCAGGGGGGCCACCGCGCTTTCCAGAAATGCAGCCCCTTCCTCTGCGAGCCCAGGGGCTCCCCTGGCCTGGCCTCCCCTAGGACGCCCACCTCGGACATCTCCTGCGGCTCCCAGCAGGAGCCCTTCTTCTGCTGGGTGGAGGGGAGGGGGGAGGGGAAGAGGGTAGAAGGCGAGCTCAGCGCGGACTCTCCAGGCGGTGGGGGGCGGGGTCGCCCTCGCCCGGGGTCACGTGGTGCGGCTCACGCAGGACGTGCTGGGAGGCAGAAGCCGGCGGGAGCCTCTGCGGTAAGAGGCGGCGCGTCGAGAGAAGGTGGTCTCGAGGTCGCCGGCCTGCGCGCCCTTAATGCTGTTCTGGTCAGCGCGGCTGAGCGGCGTCTGCGCGGGTGACTTGGGCGCAAGGGCCTGTGGTCCGGCCACACGGCCTCCTTGACCTCGCTGAAGAGCTGAAGGTGCTCCCGCTGCGGAGCCGGTGAGTGTCTGGCCTCGGGGTAGGGGTGGGGCGGCGGTGGGGGACCATAAACTTCTTCCGGCTTTGGCTCCCCGTTTTTGAAGTGTTGCTCCCCATTGCCTAGGGCTTCAGTGGATTCAGAGAACCGGATGTTGGTTTTTGTCTCCTGGAAGTGGTCGTTTTCCAAAGCATTGAAAGTTGGGACCGGCCTGTTGGGCCTGCAGTTGTGGCCGTGAGTGGAGCTGCCCGCGCTTGAACGTCTCTGGCTCCCTTGCTCCCCCTGCTCCATCTTGGAAACCTCCAGCCCCAAGCAGTGGGGCTTCCTGCCCTGAAAGCCTTGCACAGCCTGCCCCTGCCCAGACTGGATGTGCACTGGTGCGGTGGGCAGGGTGGCTCCTCATACCTGGGTTCTGAGCAGTAGGAAGAGACCAAGGCGCTGGCCCTCCCCTCGAACCTTGGAGAGGAAACTGGCCTGGCCACATGGCTCCTGTGGTTAGGAACAGCTTTCCTTCCAGCGATCTCCGCGTGGGTGTTGACTGCCCAGGTGGAGCCCCTCCTGGGCTCCCCCTCCCAGCTCTGGGCTGCCTTGCCTTCTTAGACTTCTAAGAATGTTCTGGAATGTTCTGGATGACTGGGTCCTGCCCAAGTTGCTTCACAGGTTCTGGGCGAGGCCTTCTTTTCTCTAGCCTCTGCCAGTCTTTGTGGAAATCACCCGCCCAAGGCTCTGGGTGCCTGGAAGATCTCTCGTCTTCATCCACTCGCCTGAGGGGATTGGAGGCTGTGGTAATTAGAATATGAGTTGTTGCTGTCGTTGCTCTTTCTCTCACTGGAATATGAGCGGTTGCCTTGGAGAGGGGTGGGATGTCTCTTTAGAGAGGTATTCTCTTCGTTTTCATGTACTGAAGAGAAATGGACTTTGTAAGGGACACATTTGGCTGAAGTTTCAGGCATCTCTTCTGGGGACATTGACTCATGTTCTAGGGGCTCATCGAAGTCAAACCCAGGTCTGCTAGATCCATTTTGGTTTCCATTCTCATCAAGAGTAGCCCGTCTTGTCGCAAGCTCCCTGAGGAGCTGTATATCCAGTTTCCTTGGCCAGTGCAAGGTGGAGTGTGCTCTTAGTACCCATGGAAGGCTGGGGCACCTGGGCAAAGTGTGGCTTCAGGGATGGTACCAGGTAGATGTCAGTCAGCATCAGAGTTGGTCAGGTTGGGCCTTCTGGGTGTAATTCTGCTTGGGCTTCACTGGGGGCACTATTCTCTAGACTCTTCTCTAGCACAGTATGCGACTGTTCCTCAATGAAGGGAGTTTTTAGAGAGCCTGCAGAGTTTGCCTGAGGCTGGCAGAACCATTTCTGATCGAGGCTAGATGAAGAGCTAGGTGGCTCTCAGTGCTGAAAGGCTGCAAGCTGACATTGTGAGCTGGGGATGCGCCCTATTTAGGAGGCATGTTGTCAGTCGCAGTCTCCAGGGAACTGGGGCACTGCTGGCTCCACGACAGGGGTGGCTCTTCCTTGCCCAGAGGAACATTATGTCATTTATCCTAAGCCTGACCATCTGCTGATGCTCGGGCCTCCCTACCTTGGAGAAGCAGGGCTGAAGAGTTCACCTCATAGTCTGCTGAGACTCCCCCTGGGGGTTCATAGACTGTCTTGACATAGCAAGTGTCTGGCCGTCGCATCGCTTCTAGGAGGCAGCCTTGAACAGAAGTGATATCCATGGAGCCTGAACACTCCTGGCCAGAGATGCCAGGGGGTGGATGCTCAAAGATGCTAGAACTGGGAGAAGGAGCTATAAGGGAAGTCTCTCTCGTTACAGAGGTACCTGAGCTGATTAGTGCTGCTGGTGGACTTGCCAGGGGAAAGAAGATGGCAGGGTGGGTATCCTCCACTCTTCCAAGCTTCCTTTGCTCTCCTGGGACCTGCACTGTCAGGGCCCTACCTCACGTTAGCATGGTCATAGTTGTAGAGGAGCTGAAATGGTAGCTTTGGGGCCAAGGAGTGCCAACTGTGCCCTGAGACGTTTAACATCATGCTGGCATCAGCATGATATTTGCATATTGAAATACACATTATTCTCCCCAGATTTGATTAGGATGTCAAGAGTGAGGTCGGCCTGCAGGTTCAGCGCACCTTTGCTTCAGCCAAAGCTTTGCTCTTCCTGATCATGCTGCTTTCCTGAGCTGGGGTTCAGAAATGAGGTTGTTTGGGCTAAAGGAGTCAGAGGTGACAGTGTCTGAAGGTTCAGATCTGTACATGAAGCTCATTGCCTCTGGCGTGGCCGCGGCCATCCTCAGGGCTGCATGGGGCTCCAGGCCAACCCTGAGTTCAAACCTCACTGCTGCTCAGGGGCTTAGCCACACTCAACCATGGGCCGTTTGGCCATGACGTGCCTACAGCAGCTATGATGGGCAGGTCCTGGGGGCAGGGCTTGAGGGGGCTGAATCCAGGTATATTCAAATATTAATTATTTGAAATCATTTTTGCAGGTAGATTAATTTTTACTAATGAATTTCAAGGATTGTAAAGAGAGCATTACAAAATATTTGTTATAAAAAGAGGTGTTGGGACGCCTGGGTGGCTCAGTCGGTTAAGCGTCTGCCTTCAGTTCAGGTCATGATCCCAGGGTCCTGGGATCGAGTCCCGCATTGGGCTCCTTGCTCGGCGGGGAGCCTGCTTCTCCCTCTGCCTGCTGCTCCCCCTGCTTGTGCTTGTTCTCTCTTTCTCTGACAAATAAATAAATAAAATCTTTAAAAAAAAAAAGGTGTTGAATCATATAGGTTCAAAAACCACTTCTCTAAATGTCTACATCTCACCTATAGAAGGGTTTGATGTCCTCTAGAATTTAGAATTATAGTGATGGTTTCTGATGTGGTAATAAGGAATTTAGAGTACAAGCCATTTAAGGAAAATGTCAGATGTCTGGAAATAAAGAGGATGTGAGAGGATCTTCATTGAGCATATGCTGTGCACCAAGTATTATGCTTATTTATTGTCCTTTTTTATGTTATTTTTTAAAAATGTTTACAATAAACTGTTTAGGTAGATATTATTTCTCCATTTAAAACTGAGGAAACTCAGAGCATTTAAGTAACTTGTCTGGAAGGAAAAGCTATTTTATTGTGAATACGGGATTGAGACCCAACTCTTTGGGTTCAAAGCCTAAACTCTTAACCACTGTGCAAGAGAGGATTAACTGGGGCATAATAGCTGTCTCCAGTTCCTGAAAGGGCTGATGTTCAAAAAGAATAGGTTTCACCTGGGCCATTCCAGAGCTATAAAGCTTGGAATAGTGAAGAGAAATTAAAGAGTGGTAGATTTTGGCTCAGTTTAAAGAACTTATATCACAACTAGTTATCCCTCAAGAGAATAGCCTGCCCCAGGAGGTACTGACTGGAAAGGATATCAGCAAACAATAAAATTCAGTGTTGATTATCTTGGGTCAGAATTACTGAAGAAAGATTTTCATTTGTGTCAGAGGTTAACACAGTTTTGTTTTAAAACATTTATTTTATTTGACAGAGAGAGAGAGCGCGGGGGGCAGGTAGGGGCAGAGGGTGAGGGAGAGAGAGAGAATCTCAAGCAGACTCCCTGCTGAGCACAGAGCCCCATATGGGGCTCACTCCCACGACCCATGAGATCATGACCTGAGCGGAAATCAGTAGCCAGATGCTTAACCAACTGAGCCATTCAGGCACCCCCAGATGTTAACTCAGTTTAAACTCAGATTCAGTGACTCTTCTGAATTATTTTGTTCAACCTTCTACATGGAAGTCCCTTCTATAACACCCTGACATGTAATCATAAAGCTAGTAGGAGCCTACTATCTTCTATCTATTCTTGTCTGCAGTTAATTCATAAAAATTTCCAATATTTTATTTATCCTTGAATCCCACCTTAAATTCTTTTTGGAGCAATGTGGCAGGGAAACATGTTTCCCCAAGAAGTTCATGCCATCATAAGACAGCACAAAGGATCAGGAGGGTTTTTCTTACATTGACATTTTTATTTCTATTTGTTGGATCTTTAAGTATTTGAAGATGGTGGTCATATTTTCCGGTTGTCTTTGATAATGAGCCATTGCTCATTTGGCCTCACTTACTATTAGTTGGCCAACCCTCTCGAAGATATTTTAGTTTTTAAAAAACTCCTTTTATGGCATGGGCACCAAAACAAAATGTAAATGTATATACCATCTACACACAAAGTTTAAGGAGCTTTTTAGCTCTGGTCAGCATCTTGGCTCCTCTTTCAAAAAATCTAGTGAATTAAGGGGTTAAAACTCTGAAGTATAAAAAAAATTCGGTTATATCAAATCAAGTATACATTACATACTGAGGTATAATAAAAAATCTTCTAATGATCACTCTCATGATGGATTATAATCCAACACAGCTACAAAAGTCTTGGGCAGATGAAGATGATCTTTTTCCCCAAGTGGATCAGAACATGAATTTTAAAAGGTTCGAGGCTTTTCAACTTCAGGACAGTCACCTGGAGTCATGCCTTGTAGCTATAGTGGTAAAAGCAAATAGAAGAAAGAAATTTTTGACAAAAGAGTCAGTGGTGGATTGCCACTGAGTTGCCCTGGGCGCTGGTCTGGAGATTTGACCTCAGTGTTTTCAGACTTTATATTTCACTGCCTTGAACCTTGTTGACATTTGCTTGTTTACTGTGCTTCTTGCCTGCTTCTACATAATAAAGTAAAAAGGAACATAATTGCCTTTTCAGTTAAATATAGATATAAACTATATAAGGGATGTTTGTGGGAGGGTAAGCAGTACAGGTCACTCATTTGGAAAAAAGAATTTTCTAATTGTACCCCAAATATTTAGGTTAAAAAATCAGTGTCTTGAGTGTCTAACTTGTTACTGGCACTCTGAAAATCAGTGGAACATGTCATAATGTTCAGAGATAATGGCTACTCTCTGACAGCAATAGAAAGCGATTATGTTTGTATAGCAGTAAATTTTTTAGACTTTAAAAGAATGATTTCAATATGAATATATATAGCCTGAGAGGAGAAGATAATTTGAAATCCCATATAAACCTGTGATCATTTATTCTCATCATTCAATTACCAGAAGAATTAAATAGTTTTCCAAGGCTCTGCACCTCTTTAGTTCAATACACATTGACCTAAAAGTGACAACTTTTGATAACCTACCTGATTCTCTTTCCACAATTCCATATAATTATGAGATGTTGGAGCACAGGATTCACATATGTTAGTCTATGCTTTATATACCTAGCAAGATACTATAAACTCAAAGACTGTGTTATGGGTGTGTTGAATGGAATAGATAACATATGTTTTCCCCCTGACCTAAACTTTTGTTCCCGGTGGGCCTCCCTTAACATGAGTCTATTCCTTGTCTTTTTACTCCCTGAGTATGGTTACTCCTATAGAAAAAGTGTTAAAATGTCAACTGAGAGAAAAACAAGGGCTTTGAAAGGGTTCATGTCATTGTTATCAGAGCATGGAATTATTAGTAATTTAGCTAATTGAGCACAGTGAATGTTGCAAAATATGTACACCTCTTTTGAAGGGTGAAGGATATTTTTTCTGATAGGCTGATGAGGTCAAGGTTTAGACAGTACACAAAGTGGGAACATTTCAGAATTACCAACAGATATAAACCATACTGTCTCAGAAGATCAGATATTTTATTATGCTAGGCATATATGAGTGACCTGAAGGGGATATAAGGTCCTTGGCAATACAAAAAAAATGAGTGTCCCAATGGCTTCCCTGGGAAACTGAGTAGTGGGTTTGAAGCCTTGAAATTGGAGGGCGGCATTTACTTAATCCACAGTGTTACCCAAGAGAAGACCTTGGATTTTCAGAGCCAAATCTATCAAACAAGGAAATCAACACAAAACAGGTAGACTAAACAGCCTAGCACCACTTTGCTTGTATCCATAAATATCAGGGCAAACTTTATCTGAGCTTCAACCTCCAGCCTACTTGCAAATGATGTCATTATGCAGACCTAGCTTTGGCATGAAGACATAATTAGTATTCAGTCTGACAGAAAACCATTTCATTTAATTCCACTGGCTGAGATCCAACCGGCAGTATATATATGACAGCATACGAAACAGGCACTTTGGGTAAAAGCAGGCTTGGCATTAGTACGCTGAACAGTGACCTGGAATGGGAATAGGGACAGAGCAAGGTTGGAAGGAGCAAAGGAACAGAGGGAGTTGTCATTCCAGTTCAGAAACCCACTGAGCTCATGTTTTAGATGCGAAGAATGAGGTTTATTTAATAAAGATTCTTATGCCCTGTTAGTCATACTGTCTTGACAAATTTATGAACATAGTCATGATTAACTTTTAACCTGAAAAAATTACAGAAATCCTCTTAGGAATTTACCTGGAATGAGAATCTAATCCCACATATTAAATGTCTTTTGCAATATGAAGACTATATGCTGTTTCTTTAACATACTAGTTCTTTCTCTGTGAACCCCAGCATTTTGACTGATCTGGGAACTGTCTGTGAAAAGTATTTAATTGACACAGAGATTACAGTTAACCAATGATGACATTTAATGCTCCAGATGCATCCCCATGCTTCTCTTTCCTGTTCTGTGTTCTGGGAGAGTGACCTGTATAGACTCTATTGTTAGTCTTCTTTGTCCTATGGCTTCTACTTGGATTTTGTCAGTAGGAGATTTGGAGATTGAGAGGAAATTTGGAGATTTGGAGATTGAGAGGAAATTCATGCAGGTTCCCTGTGGGTAGACTCTGCCCTCTACTGAAGGCTACATTTCCTCTTAGGTGGCCCCCCTTATAGAGTACTCTCTCTGAATTCTATAATTACTCCTGTCCCTGGTCATTTTTCGGGCCTAGGAGTATCACCCTGATCTCAATAAGTCTGGGGTACTGCATTATTGCATTTTTTCCCCTAAACCTTGCCCATGTCTTTGAAAATGGCCTTCATTAAACTCACCTCCAGTTGTCAGTTTTGGTTTTTCATCTGCTTCCTGATGACTGTTACTGACAGTTACAGGTTCTGACATGACTGGACAAAAGTCAGAATTATCCAGAGAAAGAAAAAGAGAAGTCTAGGAGACTATTGCTTCACAGGAATGGAAAGTAGTAGAATTAATTGGTGGGATTTTGAATGGAAAGGAGTCTCCGATGTCTGAGATCACTTGGTGGTTCATTGTCCTGAAATTCATGGGCAAGGATGTTTCTATAAATTTATCACTAATAGAGGATGTGCTTTGATGTTTGCTACAGAAGTAAGGACAGATTAAGGTTGATTTATAGTCTACTTTTTATGTATATCTATAGTTATGGGATTGATGGTCATGAATGAAGATAACAGTTTTTACTTGGTCAGTGTGAGAATCCAGCTTTCCACGATGACCTTACTTACATCCTTTTCAAGCCCCATATCCCAGCATTATCATCCATGCCACACCTTTATGCAGGGTGAATAGTGATTAGTAAATGGGAGTGGCCTTCTGGCTCACTTTTCTGATCTTTTACCCACCCTCATTACTCTTTATTTCCTTGTTTATAAATAAATCTCATCTATTGATTAAATGACTCTTAATTCAGGATATAAGGAGCCTTTTCTTTTTTCCTACTTTAGTTAGTTCTTTCATTCTTTCTCTCATATGTATTTTTGATACGAAGTAAAAGAGAGGAAGTGAACAGCGGAGAGAAGAGCAGACATGTGAATAGAAGGGGGGCAGTTTATTGTGAGAAGGTTGGACAAAGTGAAGCAGGTGCTAAAGGGTGCAATAAAACATTTTACTCCTATATTATTCTTGCTGAGAATGCTTGTCTGTCACACTGGGTTCAGCTTAGGTAAATAGTAGAATAAGTCTTGTTATGCTAACAACAAACAACCAAAATATATTGCAAATCAAGAGAAAACTTTAGCATTTTCACTTATTAACAGTGGCCACAAGACTGCAGAGAAGGTGCATATTTATATGACCAAAACCTGGCAGAGTTCACAATATATTACTTCTTTGAATCAGCAAGTATTTTTTGAGTGCTTACTGTGTGTCAGGCACTGTCATATATGCTGGGTGCCTTGCTGTGAATGAGGTGAATGTACATCCCTTTTCTTGTGGATCTTACCTTCTAGTTGGGGTAGACAGTCAATAAAACATGAGTTAAATATGTAACATGCTAACTAGTGATTGGTGGAGGAGGTCATCGAGAAAATGTGACCACCAGTCAACCTGAGAGCGGGACCTGGGCAGTCAGAGGCTCTTCATCCTTTCCCATGTCCTTGGATGTGCATTCAGCCCACTGTGGGAACCAGTTTCAAGGACACATAGAGCCTTGAGAGAACAAAGTGTTGTTGAGACCATCTGGACTGAGTACCTGACTGGACCTTGTTAAGGCTTCTCTGTAAACTTTTGAGATTCCGGCGAGTGGGTGCTGAGATCTGCCTGTGGCACCCAAGACAAGCCTTGTATATAAGTTACCTTTCTTATTCAACCTGCCACCTACCAATTCAGGGTGGTTTGCTTCTTTCTTCAGTCTCTCTGTGCCCTCCGTGATGGGGGCCAGTTTTCAAACCAACAGTTAAGTGCTCGAGAGAAAAATGAAGCAGTAAGGAATATAGGAAGTGCTAGAGAGAAGTGTTGCGTTTTGAAAGGGGCAGTCAATGAAGGTCTCATTGAGAAGTTGGCATGTGAACAAAGACCAGTAGTAGATGAAGATGCCCATCCATACATGGATATCTGGGGAAGGCACAGAATCCGGAATAGCTAGTGCAGAAGCCTTGAGGCAGAGCATGTTTGGAATACTGAAAAAAGAGAACAAGAATATTAATATGGTTAAAGTAGAGGAAGTCAGAGAGGTAGAGATTAGAGAGAGACAGCTTGTGTAGGTCAGGGGATGGCAAATAAAGAACCAGGCAGTAAATATTTTAGGCTTTGCAGGATAAGATCTCTTCACATATGCTCCTCCTCCTCTTTTTCCTCTATCCCCCTCCTCCTTCTTCTTCTTCCTTTCCCTCTTCTTCCACTTACGCTCTTGCTTCTTCTTCTGCTTACCCCTAAAGAATGTAAAAACCATTCTGTGCTGGGGTCTACTGTTTGGATTTGACCTGCAGACGGGAGTTTGATGACCCCTGATATAGATGACTTTAAGGGAGGGTGGAAATCACTTATATTTTACGAGGGTCAATTTCTCTGCTTTCTAGGGACTGGACCGCGGAGGACAAAGACAGAAGCAGGGAGATAGCACGTCTTGCCAGCTATCCAGCCATGGACTATGGTGATGGCACAGACTCTGGGATTGCCGTGGATGTGGTGAGTTCAAGTCCACATATCTTTGGAAAGAACTGCTGACAGGATTTAATGGTGGGTTAGCTGTGGGTATGAGGGATGCAGAGAAGACATGGATGGCTCTAATTTTTTTTTTTTTTCCTGAGTAGTTAGAAGAGGGAGTTACTGTTTACTGAAATGTCAAGAGGGAGGAATCTTGAAAAGTGACCATTGAATTTACCAAGAAGAGATTATTGCTAACTTTGGAACTTTCTGGTTGTTTTAAGGGGAGGGCAAACTCCTAATTCAATCAGGCTTTTGAGAGACAAGAGAGATAAAGAATGGAGATAGTGAATTAGGCACAACACTTGATAGATTTCTTCTTTTAAAAATATCATATAGAAATGAGATGTTAAATGAAAGGTGATTAGTGGTTAAGAAAGGTTTTTTTTTTTAATTATTTTTTTAAGGTAGTTTAAGGTAGTATTTTTTTAGGTAGAAATTGAAATAGGTTTGTGTCCTACTGGAGTGTTGCTCTAGTGAAGGGGAATTGATGATACAGGAGGGGAAGAGAAGAATTGCTGGAATGATGTCTTTGAGTAGGTGAGAGAGGATGGGAGCAGGTGGACTGGGAGGCCTTAGCTGGGTAACAGGGAGGAAAGCAAGGCACAGACATAGGTGGGTGAATAGATGTGTTATAGGAAATTGTAGAAATCCTCCTTGGTTTCTTCTTCTGTTCTCTTGCTGAAAGAAAAGCAAGGTCACCAGCTGAACATAATAAATATTGGGGAAGGTGGAGTTAGGGGTTTTAGAAGAGGTTAACTTACAAAACAGTTGTGTGTGAGGAAATGTAGAAGGGTTGCCATGAATGGTCCATGTGAGATGAGTGGATACCTGTTGGAAGTGAGACTAGCCAGCATGCCTGTATTTTTCTCTAGCCACATTTCACCTGCAGAATAGCAAAAGCACTGGATTTAACCAAGTGAGTTGAGGTCAGAGAGGGACAAAAGATTTCAGGTAGATGAAAGGGGTCATTTTAATTTGGATAATGATATTTCAACTGGTTAGAGAGGGAAGTAAAACACTGAAGAAAATAAAGGGCAGTGAAAAAGAGGCAGGATGAATGGATTATAGGTACTGATGGAGTTGAAAAACTGTGGGAGTTGTGGCACTAGATGGAAGGAGCTAGAAAGATAGGTATTGGATGGAGAATGGGATACTTGAAAATTGAGGCCTGAGGAGGTTGTAATTTTTGGTAATGAAAAAGTCTGGGATATGAGCATGAATTGTGGCTCTGGTAGAGTGGGAAATAAACTCCTTTTAGAGAATTAAGGAATTAAGAGTCTGGGTTTTAGAATAATCATCTATGTGAAAATTTAAACCACTAAGATTGTCCCAGGTATGTTGTTGCAGAAAGTGACAGTCAGCCGGAAGCTAAAATCTTCAAGGAATAAGCATGAGTGACAGTTTGGTGATGATAAATGGTTATAACAAGGAGAAATGGTGGTGGTATAGTTTGACTACAGGAGATTTAAAGTTTGTTTTGTTTTGCTTTTGTTTTTAGAGAGGAAAGAAAGACTATGTTCTATAAGCAGCAAGGAGTATACACAGTCCCAGTGATAGGGAGGGAGTGAAAGACAAAACAGATATTGGTAGGGCTGTCAGGAAAGTCAGGTTTCAGTAGAGAAGGATGTTGGAAGAGAAATGGAGGAAAAGAGAATATAGGGAATTTTGCTGATGGCTGGCTATGAATTTCAGAGGGAAGCATGGCTGGGTTTCAGAGTTGGGTAGAAATGAGGGCTGAGGCATAAAGAATATCTAGGGAATTAGAGATGGAAGTTGAGGGATACCTGGGAGTTGTGGGATTCATTTGGTGACTGAAGCAAACAGGTACAAAAAGCACAGTGAACTTGGTGGTGTTAGTCTCAAGGCAGTCAGGACTGGGTTGCTGAGAAGGAAGAGGTAGGCATCTTGTCAGAAGTATGAAGACACTGGGCTTCTGCCAGAGGGGTGTGTGGCGGGGGTGGAGAGTGGGGGGGGGTGGGCTAGTGCAGATTAGTATGTGTGGGTATATTAAATGACAGTCTAATGAATAAAAGTTATTGTTATGGTGCTATATTAAAAATAATTCATTGCCATCATCCTCATCCTCAACTACGAAATATCAAGTAGTTACTCTCTGCCATGGATTATAATTGGAATTTACATAAGCTTTTTATTATTAGCGTCTCACAAATGTCCTAGAAGTAGATACTGTGAAATCAATTTGTAAGTTTTTAAACTTGAGACAACTGAGACCCAAAGAGTTGAAGTAACTTGTCTGAGGTCTCACAGTGAGTGGTGAAGTAGAGTTCAGGCCTGGGCCATGTAGCTACTAAACCACTCTTTTCCTGGTAATACTGTTTTTCCATTAGTGCACATACCTGTTTTCTCTCTTTTTTAATGATCTCACTTGGATTTTTCTCTTCTGCGGCACAGAAGTCTGTACATGGGGAGAAGTGTAGGCTTATCTGTTGATGGATGATTTTCTGAGATTATATTCTTTAGAGAAAACTAAGTATTAACTGAAAACCAATCTGTTTTATTAGTGATGTCAAATGTAATGATTTCCCTTTGGCTTGGTATAGTCTGACAGAAAAAAAATTCCAATTTTAGACTAATTGATTTTTGCCATAATGCAAACAAATAGAGATTTCCATGATCTTTGCTTAAAATAGAATGTGATTATCCTTGCTTTTATATGCCCTGCCCACTATAATCTTCAAGCCTCCCCCTTCATTTAAATGCCCTCTTCAGTAATTCACCTCTGGACTTTAATTGATTATTAATGCTGGGCTCATTTAGTATGTTAGTTTGAATTTGATTATCCAAGGGACCAGTAGTCTAGAAATTGTAGAGTACTCCAGCATCTGACACCAATAAAAACTGTTTCTCAGTACAGCTTAGTAGATAACTAACCTCCATTGTCTTGGGCCAGAGTGAATATCTGCTTTAGAAACTGGCTTTAGCATTCCTTTCCCTCTTTTTATGCTTAGAATGGAAGAGTAGCTGCTCAAACCAAGATGTAGAAGGCTTTTCTTTTAGTATGTGAAAGGATTCACAAGTTTTACACAATATTTTAAAACCTGTATTCTATTTGGATAGAATTCCTTTGTTAATCTCTGTTTCTCCTTGCTGATCTTTCCAAATCCTTTTCTCTCATATTTATGCTAATTCTTCCCCCGTAAGCACCTTACATAAATTAAGTAAATTTTTAAATTAACAGAAGTAAAAAAGTCTTGTACAGATTATCTTTTCTGCTCATCTTATTAAAAAATCTGCATGGTGGTAATAGTATTCTGCAACTAACAAAATCATCTCCAACAAGCCAAACATGAACTGAGCAAACATTGATCAAAAGCAAAACATTCAAATGGCTCTTTTCTGAAGGAGGAATAACTACCTCCTCTAAGGCTATAGCAGAAGAATCTTCTTTGTTTGGGGGTGTGATACTGTGATTTATAATAAGAAATATATATTTGGTCTTTGACCATATTCCTGGCCAGTGCTCCTCAAAGGCTTGGAATTTCCTCTGATAAGAATGATAGGGTGTCTTTTGTTATGTTAATGAGGTGACTTTCAGAAAGCTCAGTGGTAACCGAGGGGTGGGGACTGGTTTCCAGGGAACCAACCACATGATCAGAGGATCAGAACTTGGAATTTACCCCTACACCAACCTCTAGAGGTGTGTAGGAATGACAGAGGAGCTGGAAGTTGAATCAGTCGCCAAGGGCCAGTGGTTTAATCAGTCATGCCTCTAAATGAAGTCCCCATAAAAACTCAAAAGGATAGAGTTTGGAGAGCTTCCCACATTGGTGACAATGTGGAGAAGCAGGGAGAGGGGCACTCCCAGAAAGCATGGAACCTCCAAGACCTTTCTCCATACCTTGCCTTGTGCATCTTTTCTATCTGGAAATTCCTGAGTTATATCCTTTGTAATAAACCAGTGATCTAGTAAGTAAAACCTTTTTCTGAGTTCTGTAAGTTGCTCTAGCAGATTGCTTGAACCCTGGGAACCTTTAATTTATAGCCAGTAGGTCAGAAATACAGGTCAACCTGGATTTGTGACTGCCATCTGAAGTCCAAGGAAGGAGGGAACCTCCCATCTATAGCCAATTGGTCAGAGCACAGGTGTATTCCTTCCTTCCTTCCTTCATTCGTTTATTCATTCATATATTTATCCTATCAACAATAATTGGGTAGCCACTGTGTATGTGTGAGACACTATGCTAGGTCTAGAAAATATAAAGAAGAATAATTCATGGACCCTATTTTTCTTATTTATTTGTTTACTCATTGATTTAATAAGTATTTTTCAAATCAAGCTATTTGTCAGGCATAGCTTTAGGAATTTAGAATACATGAGTGAATAAAACAGGAATCCCTGCCCCTGCAAAGCTTTTATTTAGAAGAGGGAGGCAGAAAATAAATAACACAATAAATACTATATCGGAAGGTAATAAGTACTATGGAAAAAATGAGTGGATCAGTGCAAAGAGGCTCAGGAGGGCCAGTGTTGGACAGGGGTTGCCAGACACAATTTTAGGAATGGTAAAAGGGTATGAAAGGCAATAGTCCTGAGAAAGTTGAAAATAGACACAACTCAGAAAATGGGTTGACATGTGCAACTCTAGGTAAGTTATATTAATTAGATACAGGAATTCAGTATGTCTGGTTTATTTAATCTTTGCCTCTAATAATATCTTCTCTCTTTTTTTGTGTGCTGCTATTTTAACAAAAATATGTGTGTTGTAGTCAAGAGTCTGGGAATTCTTTCCCTGGCTTCCTATGGAAGAGATACACTTCCTACCTGCTCTGGGTCTTTATCCATCCTTTTGTGGCAGAAACCCAATTTGAGGAGTGCCTGCCATATAGAAACCATTCACTCAATGTTAATGAATAAAAGTAAAAACAATCTCAGTTCAAAAGAGGTGATTAGTCACTTTAAGTCTTATCAATTGGTGGCTGATACAGTAATATATTTGTAGTAGGAACTTTTCCATAGTCATGGCTCTTCTTAATTTCTAATCATGGCTACCTATTTGCAAATAATGCCTTTGGATAGAGGAGTAAGGTGAATAAAGGTGAATGGTTCAGAACTAAACATTTTCCTCTTAGAAAACCAACTCAAAATAGAATTCCCTGCTGATGGCTGGGTCAGAGAGGCCACACCATATACAATGTTCTAGAAATATATTTGTTGCTGTGGGCCTGTTAATCACATCATCCAACTTCGTCCAATGAACTAAGGTACATGTTTTCTTACATTTCAATTTACACTTCACATCTCTCTTTTCTGTCTTTTAAAAACGATTTTTCTAAAAGTATGAATAATTCTAATAATAGACCAATGGAATACAGAAAAAATATCCCAACTACTTGCCCAGGAGGAGGGTTGGTCCAGGTTAACATGCTGCATGACAAAGAGATAACGAATGCCTGCAGTACTAAGAAGTAGAGCTTACACTAAATCTGACCGAACTTTAAAAAGCGTGTGAGAGCGATGGCTTTGTCAGGACCTCAAGAATACCAAGTTATCTGTAAATAGATACTACTAAGCGTAGATTTTCATAAGTATATAATCCAAATGGTTTTTGTCCACTAATACCTGGAAATGATGAAAACACACATCTACCATAAACATTAAAAAAAGGTTTTAAAGCTAAGAAAGTTCTTGGTATAATGTGCAAAGCTGCCACCTCAGACAAACAGTTGTTCTCCACCTCAGTTATTTCACTGTGTATATAATCTCAGACAAACATTTACTCTTCCGGATCATGAAGATGAAGAACATAGATTGGAATCGTTAAGATCTGTTTTCTCTCACTGTTATGAACACCTTGTCCCTTCTCTTATTTTTTCTTTCAAGTCTACAGTGCATTTTGTGCTTGAATTATTCTCTCTAGCAGCCTTCTGTAACTAGTAACTTAGCTTTGGTGTTCTTTCACCAGGCTTTTCAGGGAAGACCTAAAAAGAGTCTTACAAAGGTTAAGACCAGGAGCGCCTGGGTGGCTCAGTTGGTTAAATGACTGCCTTCAGCTCAGGTCATGATCCCTGGGTTCTGGGATCAAGCCCCATGGTGGGCCTGCTTCTCCCTTCTCCCTCTGCCACTCCCTGACTCTTGCTCTCTCTCTCTCTCTCTCATTTTCTCAAATAAATAAATAAATAAATAAAATCTTTTTTTTAAAAAAAGTGGGTTAAGACCATGACACTGAGATGGCAAGATATTTATGTATCAGGCCAAAGGCCATATGCCCAGTTCTTGCTTCCCTTGTCATTCCCAGACCCTGGAGTTTGCCCTGACATGGGGGTTGAGGTTAGATCCTGGAGGTCCAACAGTACCAAGTCTAGGGTCGGAGAAGAGCAAGTCTTTTTTTTTTTTTTAAAGATTTCATTTATTTGGACAGAGAGAGACAGCAAGAGAGGGAACACAAGCAGGGGGAGTGGGAGAGGGAGAAGCAGGCTTACTGAGCAGGGAGCCCGATGCGGGGCTCGATCCCAGGACCCCGGAATCATGACCTGAGCGGAAGGCAGACACTTAACGACTGAGCCACCCAGGCGCCTGAGAAGAGCAGGTCTTCAACTCAGAGTAAACGTAGATCCATAAATCCCTGCTCCACCTTTGTTTCCGGTGATTCCTGATTCCTCTAGCGGATTCACCATTCATTTTATGTGCACAGTACTTCATTTATTAATCTAAAGTGTTTTGAATGCCAGTTCTGTACCCAATTCTATTTTTGTGCTAGGACTACAGGGGTGAGCAAGATACCCATAACCTTGAAGAATGTTCAACATAGAAGAACAGACACTTCATCCTGCCCTACAAGGAAGGGGCTTACAGGCAAATGTTTTGGGGAGCTACGTCCTCTGGCCAGAGGTGTGAAAGAGCAGAGGGAAAGTACATGAGGAGCCGTGTTTGCCTTGGAGGTTAAGTTCCCTCCACAGGTGTTCCATAGTATAGAACCCTTCTAATACAATCCTTTTATTTATATTTTTTTCCCCATAGGGCTGTTCCTAAGGTCTGGGTTCCTATATATGTTTAAATTTCAGCCCAGCCTTGTATAGTTTCACTGTTCATTTTTTTTTTAAAGATTTTATTTATTTATTTAATTGACAGAGACAGCAAGAGAGGGAACACAAGCAGGGGGAGTGGGACAGGGAGAAGCAGGCTTCCCGCCAAGCAGGGAGCCTGATATGGGGCTCGATCTCAGGACCCTGGGGTCATGACCTGAGCCGAAGGCAGTTTAACCAACTGAGTCACCCAGGCGCCCCTTCAATCTATTTTCAAACCTCCCCCAATTATGACCTTTAAGCAAAGGGGCATCAGATTTTGAAGGCCCTTCTTTACTGCCATATCCACCAAGAAGCCTTTCCTGTTGTGTGTATTAATTATTCCCCTTGGAAACTCACATAGCACTTTGTTCCCCTTTTATGGCAGATTTTCTTATTCTGAATTGTAAAATAGTTGTTTGTGTGCTGCTCTTGATTTGATGATTTTGAGAGTATAACACAATATTCTTCTTTAACATTAATTAAAAATCCCATGAACAGAACAGCCCTCTGAAGCTATTTGCCTCTGCTCATCCACACCACATATGCTCTTCCACTTCTGGAAGAAAGGCTAAAACCAGCCAGCCTTCAGGACCAATCTTTGTAAACCACAGGACAGAGTTATCTGTGCACTCAACATAGTTGTCAGGTGTCAAACTGGGACTCCTTCTGAAGCTTAGTTGGCTTGTAGGTGGGATTTTTGAATTTGATCTCCCAACTCTTGCAGAGTCACAAAATAGAATAATGAAAGGGACCTAAGAAAGTCAGAGAACAACACACTTACTAGAGCTAGGGGAAATGTCTTCACTGGGATTCCTGAGGGGCAAGTGTACTGTAACATCAGTGTGGTTCATTCACAGGCCAAGGTGTGGCTGAGGATTAGGCTTTTCCTATACAGCTTTGGTAGCGCCTCAGACATTGGTGATACCAGTGGGTGGCTATGGAAGCTTTTGCTCCTCCTCTATAATATCCATAACACTTCTCCTTCTTGCTTCCATACTTCTTACATATGGACAATGGACATTTTCTCCATCTTATGTGCTATTCAAAGTGAAAGACAAGTCCTCTAGCGGAAGCCTCTCCCTATCTCCCTAAGATTCCTTACCCCAATATTAGCCCCAGTAGAAATGCTAACCCCACCATTGGCCTCAGAAATTCAGCCAAAAAGCTGTGTATGCATTTGTCAGTATTACCTTTGGCCTGAGTCTGGACATTGGTAGGGTGTCCACGAGCAGTATGTTCTGAGAATCAACCCTAGATTAGTTCTGTGGCCTTAACAAAACCTTTAGATTCATCTTTATCTTAGGAGTATAACCTCTGACTAATCGCTTAATTTCTGAAATGGGATCTGTAATGTTACTATCTCCTTTGTGATAAAGAATGCATGTAAAGTGCTTAGCACAGTGACTAGCACATACTAAATACTGAATGTGTGTAGGCTGTGGTAATGATGACCATTATGATGCCATGAACCTATTTGTTGTCAGGCAGATACTACCAGTAACCTTCATTTACACGAAATCTGTCTTCTGCCCCTCTCAACAGTATACTGGAATATGTCCCATATTTCTCAAACTAAAATATGCCTATTATGCCTAGGGAGTGCCAGGGCATTTCTGAACTAACTAAAGATAAGTTACTTATTCTACAAGGGACAAGAGCTCTTACCAGCGGCTTTAGATTGGCCCTAAAACCGTCCAGGTTGGACTGTCAAGTCTACATGAGAAATGGGAACATTACCATGTTCCAGCCAGTCCTGAGGAAACTGGAAAGTTAATTCCATTTGAGTAATATATACATATTTCACCCCACTTTTCGAGACCTTTAAAAATTTAATTATTGCATTTGTGGGTTTGATATCCATAGAGGGTGTTTATAGTATGAAATTATTCTCTTAGCAGCTGAAGGCTTTGGTATCACCCTTATCGAGCAAGGATGCATAGCTTCGTTTATGTTAACACATAGAAAGTGATTAAGTCAAGGACAAAGGTGGGGGAAAGAGAAGGGGTGGCATTACATTTCAACAAACCTTTGGAAATCTTTGGAACTTAAGGCTATACAAATAGAATCGACCAAAAATGGAAAAGTTGTGGCGATTTTTGAGGGCTATTCCAGCAGTGATATATTATGTTCTTTTGCATTTTTGTTTATTCAGCTTGACGGAGGATATAATAAGGTGTTTTGGATTAAGGACTTTAGTATCTTACATTTATATTCTACCTTTCACCCCAAAGGGCTTAATCAACTATGTTTATACAGCTTTATAAATCTTTTTTTTTTTTAAAGATTTTATTTATTTATTTGAGAGAGAGAATGAGAGAGAGAGAGAGAGAGCATGAGAAGCGGGAGTGTCACAGGGAGAAGCAGACTCCCCGCGGAGCAGGGAGCCCGATGCGGGACTCGTTCCCGGGACTCCAAGATCATGACCTGAGCCGAAGGCAGTGGCTTAACCAACTGAGCCACCCAGGCGCCCCAGCTTTATAAATCTTATACAGAATTGGCCTTTTCTTCACCAGAAATGGTAGAAAGCCATCTGTGATAGACATCTGCCCCACTGAAGGAGGTGAGGAAATTCAGGCCAAGCTCACCAAGGTAGATTCAGCTGGTACAGACATATACTAAAATCCTAACTACTGGGCAAATGCTGGCTTGGCTTATGAGTTTGCGGAAAGAAGTCCACTGAGAACATTAATTAATGTACTGTTTAATTAATTTACTCATCTACTATTTAGACAGTTGGTGTTGAGTTGTCTTGTTCTTGCTAGTGTGTAAGAGGGGTTTCATGAAGTTTTGGCATTTCCTGTCTTGAACCATTAACTCATTTCTATCACCTTGATTAAAAAGTAACAATACAGGGACGCCTGGGTGGCTCAGTGGTTAAGCATCTGCCTTCGGCTCAGGTCATGGTCTCAGAGTCCTGGGATTGAGCCCTACATCGGGCTCCCTGCTCAGCGGGAAGCCTGCTTCTCCCTCTCCCACTCCCCCTGCTTGTGTTCCCTTTCTCGCTATGTCTCTCTCTGTCAAATAAATAAATAAAATCTTAAAAAAAAAAAAAAGTAACAGTACATCATCAGTTATTTGCTTAAGCTTTTTAAAGATATTTTGTTAGGAAGCCATTTTTATTAATGGTTAGAATGGAGAAAAATGGTACACATATATGTTTGGGTCATTATACAAATAACAAATATGTAATAGCATTTTAATTTATATTTATGTTGTCTATATTGAAAACGATTGATTTTTTAATTTTTAAATATTTTAAAATTCCAATATAATTAACATAAACTGTTATATTAGGTTCAGGTGTACAATACTCAACAATTCTGTACATCACTTGGTGCTCATCACACTAAGCGTACTCTTAATCCCCTTCACCTGTTTCACCCATCCTCCCATGCATCTCCCCTCTGGTAACCATCTCTTAGTTCTCTGTATTTAAGAGGCTGTTTTTTTTGTTTGTTTCTCTCTTTTTTGTTGTTGTTCATTGGTTTAGTTTCTTAAATTCCACATGTGAGTGAAATCATATGGTATTTGTCTTTCTCTGACTGACTTATTTCACTTAGCATCATACCCTCTAGATCCATCCATATTGTTGCAGATGGCAAGATTTTGTTCTTTTTTATGGCTGAGTAATATTCCGTTGTATATATTTACCACCTCTTGTTTATCCATTCATCTTTTGGTAGACACTTGGGCTGTTTCCATAATTAGGCTATTGTAAATAATGCTGCAATAAATACAGGGGGGCATATATATGTTTGAATTTGTATTTTCATGTTCTTTGGGTAAATACCCAGTAGTGGAATTATTGGGTCATATGGTAATTCTGTCTTTAATTTTTTGAGGAACCTCCATACTGTTTTACACAGTGCCTACACCAGTTTGTTTTCCCACCAACAGTGCGTGAGAGTTCCTTTTTCTTCACATCCTTACCAACACTTGTGTTTTTGATTTTAGCCACTCTAACAGTTGTGAGGTGGTATCTCACTGTGGTTTTGATTTGCATTTCCCTTATGATGAATGATGTTGAGCATCTTTTCATGTGTCTGTTGGCCATCTGAATGTCTTCTTTGGAGAAATGTTGGTTCATGTCTTCTGCCCATTTTTAAATTGGATTATTTGCTTTTTTAGTGTTGAGTTATGTAAGTTCTTTATATATTTTATATACTAATCTTCTATCGGATATGTCATTTGCAAATATCTTCTCCCATTCATGAGGTTATCTTTTAGTTTTGTTGATAGTTTCCTTTGCTTTGCAGGAGGTTTTTATTTTCATGTAGTCCCAAATGGTTTATTTTTGCTTTTGTTTTTCTTGTCTCAGAAAAACGTTGTTATGGCCAGTGTCAGAGAAATTACTGCCTTTGCTCTCTTCTGGGATTTTTATGGTTTCAGGTCTCACATGTAGGTTTTTAATCCATTTTGAGTTTATTTTTGTGTATGATGTAAGAAGGTGGTCCAGCTTTATTCTTTTGCATGTTCCTGTCCAGTCTTCCCAACACCATTTGTTGAAGAGACTGTCATTTTCCCATTGCATATTCTTGCCTCCTTTATTGAAGATTAATCAAATCAAATATTTCTGGTTTCTCTATTATTTTCCATGGATCTGTGTGTCTGTTTTTGTACCAGTACCATACTGTTTGGATTACTAGTATAGTATATCTTGAAATCTTGGGTTGTGATACCTCTAGTTTTGTCCTTCTTTTTCAAGATTGCTTTGGCTAGTCAAGGTCTTTTGTGGTTCCATACAAATTTTAGGATTATTTCTTCCAGTTCTGTGAAAAATGCTGTTGGTATTTTGATAGGGATTGTATTAAATCTGCAGATTGCTTTCAGTAGTATAGACATTTTACCAATATTTGTTCTCCCAATACATGAATATCTTTCCGTTTGTTGGTGTTATCTTCAGTCTCTTTCTGCAGTGTTTTATAGTTTTCAAAGTATAGATCTTTCACCTCCTTGGTTAAGTTTCCTAAGTATTTTATTATTTTTGGTACAGTTGTAAACGGGACTGTTTTCTTAATTTCTCTTCTTGTTACTTCATTATTAGTGTGTAGAAAGGCACCTGCACCCCAGTGTTTATAGCAGCAATGTCCATAATAGCCAAACTGTGGAAACAGCCCAGATTGATAGACGAATGGATAAAGAAGATGTCATACACATACACACACACACAATGGAATATTACTCATCCATCAAAAAAAATGAAATCTTACCATTTGCAACGACATGGATGGAACTAGAGGGCATTATGCTAAATGAAATAAGTCAATCAGAGAAAAACAATTATCATATGATTTCACTCATATGTGGAATTTAAGAAACAAAACAGAGGATCATAGGGGAAGGGAGGGAAAAATAAAATAAGACAAAATCAGAGAGGGAGACAAACCATAAGAGACTCTTAACTATAGGGAACAAACTGAGGGTTGCTAGAGGGGAAGGGGGCAGAGGGATGGGGTAGCTGGGTGATCGGCATTAAGGAGGGCATGTGATGTAATGAGCACTGGATGTTATATGCAACTGATGAATAACTGAACTCTACCTCTGAAACTAATGATACACCATATGTTAATTAATTGAATTGAAATAAAATTTAAAAAATGCAATGGATTTCTGTATATTGATTTTTGAAGATGATTTTAAATGATAAGTACCATCTTGATTATAGCCATTAGTGTTAAGTAAATGGAAACTATTATTGGATTTCATATTGGGGTCATATTATAAGAGTCATGCACTTAAAATAGTTTCAGATGTTCGTTCTTGACAACCAAAAAAACAACCAAAATATAGCTGATTAGATATAATAATGGAAGTAAAATTTTAATCGATAAACAATAAATTTATTATTATGTTCTTGAGACTTTAGGTGGCATTTGATCTTTAATATTCAGTGTGAAGTCTGTCTGTCTCTCTTTCTCTCTCACACATACCCATCCCTAATTGGTGGAATCTTAAATCAGGATTCAAAAGACCTCTAGGTTAATCTTGATTTTTGTCAGAGATCAATTTGCTGGTCTGTCTCTCTCTAACCTCAGTTTCTTAGTTTATGTTACTTTCTGTGGAGTGCAGTAGTGGAAAAAGCCCATATATTATGATAGTGCTGTATTAAATGTATGAATCTTCTTAGGAATTTGTATGACTCTTTAAAATCTCACATATCAAGTTAAAAATAACCAAATTCTTCTAGGTCCTGCAAATTCTTTAGCAGTGTAAACTTTACAACTTTGTTAACCTTTTACTCTGCCATGTTATCACTTACTGCATTAAGTCAGGATAAATAGATTCATGACGTTTTAAAGGATGCCCACTTTCCAGTTGGGAACTTTAAGATTCTGATTTATTTGGTACATATCTATGATATGTTCAGTTGAATTGAAGAAGATACCAAATTCAATATATTATTTATAAGCATCATAAAATGCTTTATGAATATCTATACCTTCAAAGGATAGGACTAACACCTACTTTGAATATATAGGTTGAAACTATACTCTCTCTGTCAATACTTCAAGCTCTTATGTATTCAAATTTCTGTAAATAATTGGGTTGTATTTGGGATATACCATATTTGTTTAATTTATTATGATGACCTTCTCTTCATTTTTATTATTTTGTTTTTCAGCAACTAGCAACATGACTAAGCTTTGAAATTTGGAAGTTCATATTTTAAATCAAGGTATTAGAGTAGTATTTATAAAGAAGTGAAAAAGCTAAGTATCATAGTCTGGAGGAAAAATCCATGTGTACTGTTTCATTGTATTGTGACAGGTACAATTTCAGATGACAGGTATGTTTATCTTGTTGTTCCCAAAGGTACAACAATCTCATACCTTTTACATACTGCTTAGGAACAATCAACTCTACTTCCTTTGTAGCCTATTATATTTCTCAGAAAACTGCTTGCATAAGGAACTCCCCCACATTAAATTGCTATGTGTTAGGAAATGGATTATGCCTGTGCACTTGGAAACAATTGATCCTGTAGGCTGGATTTTATGGGAAAATAAAAACCAAAAAGAAAATACATTTTTGATAAAGCTGACTCGGCTAATACAATTTCTCAATCTGCATGCTGGTTTTTAACTGGCTGCCATATATTGCAGACAATTAGATTACAAATAAGGCATTTTACTCTAATATCTACTATAATTCTTATTGGGAATGCCTGTGCTTATGACAATAATTAGAGTTCACATAGTTAGTTCAACTTAATCTTTTAGCGAGTCCTTATTTAGAGAGTCCTATACTGCATACTGTGTAGAAAACAAAGATGGAAAACAGAGACTCTGCTTGTACTCTTACCTAACTTAATTTATTCTACATTGTAGTAAATACAGCTAGTTTAAGTAAATCATTATTTTTTTTCCTGGAGGTAAGGGACTGTGTCATCATCATTTACATTTCTCTCCTCACCCAAGTACCATGCCTTGTGTGCATTTGGTGCAATAAAGTTCTAGAACTTAAAACACTTAAGAGACTGATAGAACCAACAAATATATTTGTTCTTGATTTTTAGATTTATAAAAAGGAAAACATTGATAGGGCATCTAATCTGTCAAATTAATAGGACTTTAGAATCTATAGAGAAAATCCAAATATCTTTGGTGCTCAAGACCCTTGATAATTTGTCACTGCCTGCATCACTAGTCTCAATTCTGTGATTTCCTCCGACATACTCCACAGTTTAAGCCATGTTGAATTATGCTTGTGTGATCATACATTCTGATTTGCTCAGAATGGACATGGTTTATGCCTATTGTCTTGCATAACTAGTAACTTCACTTTTTGCTTTTATATGGGTATTGGTTTCTATCAAGTGTGTGGTCACCTTAATTTATATACTTATATATATTGGGCCTGGTGTTTCATTCTTCTTCATATTTTGGAAAGTTATTTCTAGAGCTTCTGTCTGTCCTTGTGTGACAAATATTTGGGTACGTGTTCACATTCAACCTAGAAAGTGAGTTGGCTTGAAGTTTCTGGGACCTTCAAGTTTCTCAAGAGCTGTTTAAAACTAGAAGAATCATGGAGACCTGGTTGGTTTAGATATTCTCTAGAGCAGTTCTGTTGATTCCATTGGAGCAGTTCCAACACTGTGCTTTTCTTTGAATAATGATAGTAACACCCTGGATCTAATTTAGTTGTTAATTTAGGACTACAGTGACTCCTTCTCATACTGTTCCGCAAGGATCCAGAAGCATGACAGAGTCCTACCAGTTTTTTCAAAGTACACCCTACATGATGTGTGTTTAGTAGTCCGAGCGTTCTTTTGTTTACCATATCGGTGTTCCCAGAGTAATTCTGGTCTCTTCTGAGAGAGATAAGGATTTCAGACCAGGAAGTTCGAGGGACCACGGAGTATACATTCGGAGAATTAGTAACTTTGATAAAGCTTAGGTTAGTTTCTGTCTGCTTCCTCAAAAAAAAAAAGTGCTGACACCCAACAGGAGCAAATCCAGAACATCTGCCTGGTTGAGTTACTTTGATTAATACAAATGTAGATGTGCACAGATTTACTGAACTGATCTCCATGGCATTGCCTTCATCCATGGTTTTCTGTCTACTTGCCTCCCACCCCCTGCCTTTGGTTTTCAGCTTTCCAGCTGGATAGTAAACATTTATTTTCTCATTTGGCTCAGGACATGCAACTTCTGTCACAGTTAATACAAGGCGCTGGCGTCTGCTAAAACAGCAATGCTGCTCCGAAAGCCTGTAGTTCAAATGACAGTTCCAATTCTTCTTTTCTCCTGCCTTTATTTTTAGTCATGAGAATATAGGAGGGGGAAAGAGTTCATAGTTCTTAAAGTTCTAGGAAAATAATTTATTCTGCCTCTGTGGAACCAAGAGAGTTGGAGGAGATGTTGGGTGGTTTCACAGGAGCCAAGGGCACCTGTGTTTACTAAAGCTGTCTACTCTTGTCTCAAAAAGGAATGTGAAAAGGACTGAAAGATATTGATGGGATAATTGTAAAGTGAGAATGATCTTCAATGTGTGAGATCCCTTAGGAAAAATCATTAGGACTGTTTTCATAAATTGTGACGCAAGACCTCTGTGACTAGGTGTGTGTGTGATCATAGACTGTCCCCTAAAAAGTGTTTCTCAAAGCATTTTCCAGGCTCAAGAAGAAGAATTAAATCTTCAAATTAGATAAGGCATGGGAAATAAAAAATATTAGCCCTTTCTTCTTCAAACCCATGATATTTCTGTACCTAAAGGTCTATTTTTAGTTCTATTTCTTGCTTCTCAATAGAAAAAAATAACAAAAATAGAAAATATTCACAAAGGGGGAATGTAAATAATCTGAGTGATAGAAGAATCCTGAATAAAAATTAAATATTAAACAGATAGATGAAGGTCGAGGAAAAACATGCTTGTTATTCATAAAATTATGAAGTTCATATATATCAAAGCCCCAAATAACAAAATTAGCTAGGTCTTGTTTTTCAAGTGCTTTTTTTGGGATGAAAAAATTATTCCCAAAAGAATGGGCAGAATTAGGGAACATATGAATGATGTGGAGGTACCTAGAGTCTAGCAGTACTAGGACAGCATTACCAGCCCCAAACGTAAAGGGACAAGGAAAGAAAGTGATGCTACTGGAATCCAAGAAGATCTGTTACCAGGGGAGAGCTTCTAACAGGAGCTGGAGGAGTCATGGGACACAATCCCTGCTGGAACCACAGTGCTAAATTAGAGCTAGAAAGGGTATTTTAGGCAGTTTGGGCTGCTGTAACAGAATACCAGAGAGTGAGTGGCTTATAAATAACAGAAATTTATTTATGATAGTTCTTGAGGCTGAGAAATCTAAGATCAAGGTGCTGGCAGATTCGGGTGTCTGGAGAGAACCTGCTTTCTGGTTCATAGAAAGACACCTTCTTATTGTGCACCAAAAAAGGTAAGGGAGCTTTCTGAGGTTTTTTTGTAAGGGCACTAATTCCATTCATGAAGGTTCCACCCTCATGACCTCATCACTTCCCCAAAGCCCCACCTTCAAATACTATCACATTAGGGGATTAGGATTTCAACATATAAATTTGGAGGGGACACAAACATTCAGTCTATAGCACAAGGGGAAGTACCCTGATCTCTTTTTTCTATTCTTCGATATCTTGCCGTGTCTCTCCTTAACTGAATCCAATTAAAGGATAGAAGACAAGGGAGCCCATGTAATTGAATCCTTGGGGATCAGTCCTCTGGGGGCACAGAGCAGAAGTGATAAAATTGAAAAATTGTGTGTGTGAAGGAAGGGGAAGTGAGGTGGAGATTTCTCAGCATAAATTTACACAATGTTAGGACTTAGGTATTATTGTAGTTCCCATTTCACATATGTAGAATTTGAGTCTAGGATTGTTTAAATAATTTGGCCATGGTCACATAGCTAGTGGAACTCAGACTACTGCCTTGAATCTATCTTTCTTACTCAATAGCCGTTGTCAATTATGGTGTTACATTGCCATTCCAATATTTGTATTTTTTTTCAGTTGATTGCCACTGTCAAAAATAAATATGTAAATAAAATTTATATATAAAAATCAAAATTTGTATGGTTAAACTAAATTTAAAGCAAACTATAAGAAAAATAGAAACTAGATTTTATATGGAGGCAGTATAGAGAAAGTCAGTAAATACTGCTTTAATCTTTTCCATTCTTTGCTTCCATTGCATGTTTTATTTCTTACATTTCCAGCAAAAGCTTAGAATTCCTGTCACATCAGTCCCAAATTAGCTTTTGCAGGCTAAGGGCCTTAGGCATGAATGTTTCTGCAAATTGGATAGAAAGAGCATTGCAATGGTCCAAAGGCTCCCAAGTCAGCTTGAATTTACAGCATAGTTTGGACAATAGCCTAAACTGACAGTCTGGGAAGTGTGAGTGTGAGGAAAAGGAGTTGAAACTGCCTCCTGTTTTGTATTTTCAACATTAAACAGAAACCAAGAGGGAAATGGTTTCAATATTTTATCATATATATATTACATCTTACTCATTCTAAGCTGACAAGATCATGTAAATGGACTGTAGCAAATGAAATTTTCTCAAAGTGAGAAACAAACCTGCATTATATTGTTTATAAAATGTAAACTATTACATGTATGGCTTCTATGGAAAATATTTTTCCCTAAAATGTAGGAGTAGTCAATTCCACCACCATGTAAAATTAAAAATTTGGATTATTTTAACTCTTAATACAATGTGACATCATGACAAACCATAGTCGAGAGTTGATTGAGTTCATTTCGTTTAGTTTTTCTTTTTCAATATTAAATATCAAACTGTAGGGCCTAAAAGGGTAACAGTGCCAGTGAGCATCACTAAGTATTGAACAAGTTCATTAGTGCCTAAAGAGACACAACAGAGGAAGGAGGCCATCCAAATGGGCAGCTTTTCAGTAATGTGTTATTTAGTATAAGGGTTTATAAAAGAAAGGAAGTAGGAAATGTATTATCAAACAAAGGAGAGTGAAATAGAGGGTATAAACAAACCATTAATGTTTTAAAGAAAGGAAATATGTTTACTGGGAAAAAAACCAATGCTTTTAAAAATATCAGGTACAAGAAATGTGACATTAAAGATGGAGAAATCAGTTGTCAGTATAGGAAGAAATATGTTTTGGCTAGCAGGACTGGCGTGAGCAAATACATAGTTTTGGGAGACAATGGCTGATGTAGATTACTTTTAGGAATCCTGTTGGGGTATTAGTAAGAAATGAGAACCGTTGGCTTTTGGTTAAGGGCAGACAAAGAATGGTGGGAGAACGTGGAGGATTCCAAGCCAAATCAAGAAAATGGAAAAGGAAAACATGGGCTCTCTAGGCACTCGGGATATAGCAGGAGGGATACAAGTTGAGGTAATTTTTTCCTTGGTATTTCATTTCCTGGAAATCAATTCAGTCTTGAAAGATCCATGAAATCCACAAATTAATTTTACAAGATGTATAAATAAGTTGTACGTGACCTCCCAGTCCTTAATGTTTTTAACTGCTACATAGATATTTACATGAAACAAAAACAGGTATCTGATGTCATCTTATATATGTATTTGTTGCAGTGTATACTGCAAATGCTTTCTTACGTCAGTACCTTTTTGTATATCTCATTTCTCATTTGAAGGTACATTTCTGAGATCTATCAATTTTATATCCATATAAACATTTTATTCATTTTATTGCTGTATAGCTGTGGTTCTTCTAGGAATGTTTGAGTAATTGGAATCTCAGAAGGAAAAACAAGAAAGAATAGGAAGAAAAAATATTTTAAGAAATTATGGTTGAGGGCGCCTGGGTGGCTCAGTTGGTTGAGCGACTGCCTTCGGCTCAGGTCATGATCCTGGAGTCCCTGGATCGAGTCCCACATCGGGCTCCCTGCTCGGCAGGGAGTCTGCTTCTCCCTCTGACCCTCCCCCCTCTCATGTGCTGTCTCTCTCATTCTCTCTCTCTCAAATAAATAAATAAAATCTTTAAAAAAAAAAAAAAAGAAATTATGGTTGAGAATTTTCCCAAATTAATAACATTCTTGACCCACCTGAGAACTTAAGTCGCAGGGCAGAAACCTAACACAAAATATGGAAAGAGATGGGAGCCTGCATGGAGAAACAGAACCTCAACATGTGCTTATTTGGGGCAAGTACTACTTGTGGTCATTTAGGCCAGAAAAAAGATTCAGCTACAAACTTTTAACAGATTGCTGAAAGCCAGTTTGAAAGTGTGAATGCTCTGGGAAAGTGTGAATAGGGGACTTCACACCCCTTTTCCAACTTTTCCTCCAGGAACCACATCAGGTGCTCACAACAAGGACCAGTGAGATTATTGAGAAGATGTATCCTGTGGTGCTGGTTGATGGAGAACAGCTGTAGCCACTACCAGAGTCCATCGGGACACATCTTCTCTATCTCCTTTAGAGATTGAAAGCCTTAATCCGAGAGGAGAGGAAAACAAAAACTGTCACCAGAGAGAGCTGGTGGAAACCAACTCCATCTTGGGGAGAGGAACAGAAAAAAGAAAAAAAAAAATGTTTGCACCTGCGAGAAATTGGACATATGAGACTAAATAGGAAATTTAAGCAGATCAGATGGAAATTTTAAGAAAGAATCACATGGAATTACTGGATTTCAAAAACAAAGTAACAGAGATGAAGAATGTTTGAAAAAGTCTCATCAGAAGGCTTGACAGAGGTTGGGAAAGAATCCGTGAACTTGAAGATGGGTTGGTAGAAATGGCTCATGCTGAAATATGTGAATATGTGTGTGTATGTGTGTGTGTGAGAGAGAGAGAGACCAGAGAGTTGAGAGAGACAGAGGCAGAGAGGGAGATGGGGGAGGGAGAGAATAGAACATCTGAGAGCTGGGACACTATCAGGCAATCTAATGTGTAATTGAGTTATTGGAATGTTTGAGTAATTGGAATCTCAAAAGGAAAAACAAGAATAGGAAGAAAAAATACTTTAAGAAATAATGGTTGAGAATTTTCCCAAATTAATAATAGACATTGAAACCACAGATGCAGTACGCTTACAGAACACCAGCCAGGATAAACACTAAAAAAATTCAGTTTCACAGCTGAAAACTAAAACAAAGAGAAAATCTTGAAGGTAGCCATAGGAAAAAAGACACATTTCTACAGAAGAACAGGGGTTAAAAATTATACAGCAGACTGCTCATCTGGAATCATATAAGCAAGAGGGCAATGGAGTAACATCTTCAAAGTGCTGAAAGAAAAAATCTCTCAAACCAAAGTTCTGTCCTCACTGAAAATATTCTTTAATAGTAAAGACTTCTGAAACAAGAAAAATAAAAAATAAAACAAGCAAAAAACACTGAAGGAATATATTCATAGCATAGTAGTGCACAGGAGATACTAAAGAAAATTCTCCAGGCAGGTGGAATATAATGTAGGTTAGAAACTGGGAACTTTACAAAAAATGAGGAGTACCAAAAATAGGAAAATAAAGGTAAAATAAAGTCTTTTTTTTTTCCAGTCCATCTTTTAATTTTTTTGAAAAATTCCTGACATTTTTTTTCCAGTCCATCTTTTATTTTTTTTGAAAAATTCCTGACATTTTTTTTAAATAAAGTCTTTTTTAAACTAAAAGATAACTGAATATTTAAAGCTAAAATAATTATGATGAATTGTGTTTTCATAGTTTATGTAAAAAAATGAGATGTATGGCAACAATAACATAAAAGTTGGGAGGGAGTAATTAAGACACTGTTACGAGGTTTTTACAATACATGGGAAAGCCTTATAATATTATTTGAAGGTAGATGCAGATTATTTAAATATTTATGTTGTAAAACCTAACACAGTTACTAAAGTTGTTAAATGAGTTACAAAGAATGAATCAATTGAGTAAATAAAATAATTTAAAATGCTCAATGAAACTCAGAGAAGTCAGACAAAGAGGATAAAAGAAAGAATACACAAGTGGAAAAAGTAGAAAACAGCTGGGGAAAAATGGTACATTTCAGTCTAGTGAAATCAGTTACTGCTTTAAGTATGATTAGTTTAAACCTACAAATTAAAAAGCCAGAATTTATCAGACTGGATAAAAAAGCAAGATACCTCTCTATGCTATCTATAAGAACACACTTTAAATATAAACAAGTACATGTGTTAAAAAGAAAAGGATTGAGAAAGATCTATCACACAAACACCAACCAAAAGAAAGCTGAAGTAGCTGTGTTATTTTCAGTCAAAGTAGACTTAATTAAGAGCAAGGAAATTTGTCAAGTTATGGTAAAAAGTGACACTACGTAATGATGAAGTGGTCAGTTCTCCAAGAAGCATGTCTTCATCAACAGAGCTTCGGATACATGAAGCAAAGCTCTGGAAGTAGAAATGGACAAATCCACAATGACAGTTTTAGACTCCAGACTTCTCGGTGATGGATAGAACAAGCAGGCAGAAAATTAGTAAGCATATAGATGACCTGACTAATACGATCAGCTGTCAATCTAATTGATGTTTACAGAACAACCCAGTGAACAACAGCATACATATTCTTTTCAGGTGCGCATGAAACATTCACCAAGATAGATCATATTATATATGTTATAAAATTAATAAATTCATCACTTAGACCTTTGTGCAGGATCAGATTCCTTCTAAGAATCTTATGGACATACCGGGTAGACATGTTCAGCAATATAAAAGGCTTTTAAGAATTTCAAAGGCAGAATTGCAAGCTACTCAGTTGCAAATGTGCACCATCTATTATGGAAAAGTTAGAATGACTCAGAGGCCAGAATCCACTTGTACCATTTTGTATTCCTACCAGCAGTGTATTAGAGTTCCAGTTTATTCCCAGCTTGCATCTTCTCTAGTACTTGGTAATGCCAGTCTTTTGAATTTAAACTATTCTATTGCTGTGTAGTGGTGTCTTATTATAGTTTTAATTTGTAGTTCCCTAATGAGTAATAATGTTGAAAATCTTCCCATATACTTACATGCTATCTTTATATCATTTTTTTTTCTGGGTAAAATTTCTGTCCAAATCTTTTGCTTTTTAAAAAACTATTGGGTTGTTTAGTTCTTATATATAAGTTGTAGGAGTTATTATAGCCTAGGCATAAGTCTCTTATCAGATACATTTTATATATTTTTTTAAAAAAGTGGGCTCCACACCCAAGGTAGAGCCCAAAATGGGGCTTAAACTCACAACCCTGAGATCAAGACCTGAGCTGAAATCAAGAGTTGGATGCTTAACTGACTGAGCTACCCAGCCCCCACATATACATATTTTTTCAAATATTTTTCCAAAATATGTCACATGTTTCCATTTTATGGTAATATAAGTAAAAATGAATGAATTAGAGCAGAGGGAAAAAACACTAAAATTAATTCCAAATTTTAGTTCTTTGACAAAGTTAATAAAATAGAAAATTCTGACAACTGTGACAAAGAAAAAAAAGTCAAAGTACAATATATAAATGTTGGGATTTAGGGTATTAAAACAAATGATTCAGATGATTTTTTAAATTTATAAAACCCTAAGCAAAAGTGAAAACTCTGATAAATAGGTAGCTCAGGTATCAGATGATATAGGTATTAGATTAGATAGAAATGTTTGAAAAGGACAGTAAATATGGTAGGAATTTAAAACATTCTATAAAATTATAACTTAAAAATGCTCTGGGATGGTTGCTAGATGATTGTTTAAAATTGTCAGGGAAGAGGGGCACCTGAATGGCTTAGTCAGTTAAGCATCTCCCTTCAGCTCAGGTTTATGATCTCAGGGTCCTGAGATCAAGCCCCATGTTGGCTCCCTGCTCAATGGGGAGTCTGCTTCTCCCTCTGCCCCCCCTTCACCTCTGCTCATGCTCTCTCTATCAAATGAATAAATAAAATCTTTAAAAAAATTGTCAGGAAGAAATAATTCTCTTCTAAATTCTTCTAAGGAAGAAATAAATAATATTCTTATCTGTTTTATTATGTTACAAACATTTTAGTAATCCAAGAAAGTTAGCTCCTAAAAATGCTGAAATCACCACTTACAAAGAGAGATGCAAATACTCAGCAAAAATAAGACTAATAATGTTAGGAAATCCATTTGTATACATCATCATGCACTTAAAGATACTGACCAAACACCCAACACTTACTTGATAAAATGCCGTAATAATCGACTAATGTTTTATTAAGGTACTGGATGTGACATAGTGTTCAAATCTCCAACATTAGACATTCTCAGGAGAGTTAAGAATTAGACAAGGATGTTTGTTATCAGTGAAATAGGCCTAATACAGTAAGACAAAATATAAATTAAATGTTCGTCAAAGAAGAGTGACAGTTAATATCATTCAGTATGTATATCCATATATTTTTCTACCTGGAAAACTGTCATTAAAAGCAACTGAGAATTATTCACACTAAAACAGAGTTCAGATAGCAAAAAAAAAAAAAAATTATAATAGTTTTTCCATATCAATAATAATCAGAATTAATACTTAGGAAACTATTCATAATATATACTTAAAATTTTGTGTTTTATAAATAAATTTGCATATATCTAAAATAGAATTGTAATTTTTTATTAAGATGTTTTTAAAAGATGCACTTTTATAAAATATCAATTTTCCTCATCCTCACAAATATAACAAAAAGTATGGAATATTTAAAATAAGTGGGGAAAGTGGTATGTAAATGTTTATTCAGCAGCAATGCTTGCAGAAAGTGTTTGAATTTAGTTGGGACTTAGTTTACATTCTTCACTTCACATGAACTTTTTTTAAGATTTTATTTATTTATTTATTTGTCAGAGAGAGAGAGAAGAGGGCGCAAGCAGGGGGAGTGGCAGGCAGAGGGAGAAGCAGGCTCCCCACTGAGCAAGGAGCCCAATGCAGGACTCGATTCCAGGACCCTGGGATCATGACCGGAGCCAAAGGCAGACGCTTAACCAACTGAGCCACCCAGGCATCCCTCACATGAACTTTCTGTTGTGTAACTGGTATTCTTATGGTACCAACCTGGTCTCTGAAGGCCAATTAATTTTTAAGTCCTACTTAATAAAATTACATGTAATAAATAATATTTCAAAAGAAATAAAATAAGCTATTGGTTATTATATTACATAAAGGAAGCCCTCACTTTTCACGGGCTGACACGCTATGAATTGTTACCCAACAGCACAGTTCAAATTTCAGTTACCACGGTAATTGCATAAAGCACAAGCTTCACTATTAGTTCTTCAGGACACATCACCACATAAGTGATCAGTGACCAGTGGTGTCCCTTCTTTCAAAGTTTATAGGTTGTTGGTCATTGCACATCTGTTCGCAGAGACGGAAGTTTTTAGTGGCATTTCATTTTATCTCCCAGTGATGAACCCAAATGATGTTTTACAAAAGTGAATAATCAAAAGAGGAATTTGGTCAATAAAATCAAAATATAGCCTAGAGATGACAAGTGATAATGGCAAAAGAAAAATTAGAAAGTAATTGTAATGGAAAAGGGTTTAAGTATCCCAAGGCAGATGACATTGGCAAAACTTTCACATTAAAGGGACTCTTGGAGATAGTTCATAACATTGGAAGTGCAAAGGAAAAAATGTTGGAAGCTAATCCAAACCTAGGAAGGAGGATGACTATTGACCACAGTATAGAAAAGATACTCAGAGTCCTATGTTATACAAGAAGGCCAGGACTATTTAAACTGTTCTTGATACAATTATTTTTAACAAAGAAATAAAACATTTCAGTCTTAATGTTTCTGAAATTTTATATTGTGGTGTACTTAGCAAGTATTAGTTTTACTATTTTCTCATTTTCTTATATAATTAAAACCAAGAATAAGGGAGTTTTTATATTTTGACAAAAAAAAAAAACCTTTAAAAGTAACAATTGTAGTTTTCCCTATGTATTATTTTCTCTGATTCAGCTTGCATATATTTGTGGTCCTGCACTACCATGCAAAGCTAGGACTGACAGTCTGTATATTGTAATTTATATTATATATTGCCTACTGTATATTATATATACATATTAATGTGATCTTATGGTTTAGAAATGTTCTGATCACAAAAATAAAAACACCAATAAAACAAGTATTGATTACCAAATATTTATGAACATTTCAAAAAACTTCACCATAATACATTAGAAGGAGAGCAAAAAATTGGAAAAAATTTTCAGATCATGCTAAGGGTTAATATTATTAGTATAAAATGAATAGTTAGAGATCAATGAAATACATAGAGAAGCTGAGTAGAAAAATGAGCTAAAGCACATCAGTTAGGTACTCATAAAAAAACTAGAAATTAATGATCAGTAAGCTTATGGAAATGTTTTCAGTCACCAAGGACACATACTAAAACAGTAATGAAATAGTGCTATGTGGCAGTATTTGCCACATCTGCATATGCTCAGAATCACTTAAGGAAATCACCTGTGAAATATAATTTGGGCCACATCTTCAGAGGTACTCATAAGAATAGAAATATTAATACCCTGCCTGAAAAACAAGAAGTTTTCTTACATATTTTACTTTTGAGGAAATTCTCTTAGAGTAAGACATGCCAAATCATGTGGCTGGCCAAGTGATAGATCCGAGGTTTAAATCTAGGCTATATGGCGTGAAAGACTACTACTTTTACCATTTCAAGTAGCCGTCCTACGTTGTGAATGAAGAATGCCACATCCTGGAATATCGTACTTTTTGTAATGCTTTTATTCCATCAAAGTTGTAGATAGCTCTAACTCTGAACCCTCTTGTACCTATGATGTACTCAGGATACAAAATTGAATATGAATTTAATTTTGCACAACTAATCAGGTTCACAAAGCAGAGAGCTCCATGCTATTAAAAAATGTAAAGCATTTCCTCACAAGAATAAAAAGGCAGAATTAAGATTAAGAGTCATCTTATATAAAGCATACACATGAAAGAACATGGTGGAGATTAGAAGGAAGAGTTTAATAGACAGCTGATTTCCATACAAACCTGCATAGAAATCTATATCTTGCCAACACACTTTTAAAAGAGATGGCATTAATAGAGCTCCGTGTGAAACTTGAATGAGGAGAGGGAAAAAAATAACCCTGACTTGCAAAACCAGCCATACTGCAAGGGTATTTTTTCCCCTATATCATGTTTTAATCCCACTTTCTTGGTCTTTTGCCATTTCATACAAAGCCAATAATCTGAGACTTAACAATATGCAGGTTGGCTAAAATTGGGAGCTACATGTCTCTGAGGCATGAAGATAGGAAGGGACAAAATTTACGACTAATGGTTTTCTTTCTTGCAGTGCAGTCTACACAACTGGGTTTAGAATAAGTGGTAATAGACTTCCTTTTTTCTATAATTTTTCAAAAGTTAAAAAGAAATCTCATTTTGTGATACTGTCAAAAAATTATCTTACTCTAGTCTCTTCTTTCCTCAGGAAAGCTTGGAATTGCTCCTATTGCCAATACTCTTTACTACTTTTCAAAGTTGATTTCATGTTCTCTTTTATAGAAATTAAACAGTGTCACTGAGCAATGTGTGACAGATGGTTCTGGACTTAACTATAGTAGTGAATGTTAGAACACAAACCATGAAAGAACAAAGAACAAAGCCTCACACCTATTTGTAACGTGTGAGTCAGTTGGAAAGATTTCAAGTTAAGGCTTGGAATGTTCTTCATCCTTGTGATTGGTCCTGTAAACTCTGACCAAGCTTTGGGGAAATACTTATATTTATTTTTTAGTCTGTTCTTCCACATCCTAGAGTCTGTCTTGGATGTTGGATTCAGGCAAATTTTTTTTTCTTTATTCATCCTTATGTCTAATCTTAATTGATACGGACAGTAGATTTTTCTCTGCATTTTCAGTTCTCTAAAAAGACCAGCATTTTTCTATTTTAAAAATCCACACCACCCCCAAAGTGATCAAGACTCTAGAATTAACTACAGAAAGTACAGAAAGTACCAGTGCAGAGAGATCTGTTGAAATATGCCACTATGATGTAGTCTGCAAAATACATGCTGGAAGAGATGCTCTGTGTCCACAGGGAGTGGTATCTTGAACAAATAAATTGCAATAAAATAAAATGAAACAAAATAAAATAAAAGTAATGATGGAAGAGAAATCTGTAGATTAAGAGACATATTAACCAATTGTGACATATGGACTTTTGGATTCCAGTTCAAGCAAACTGCCCGAAAAAGGTACTATTAGAGAATTGTGAACACTAATTGTACATTTTATGGTACTACAAGGATATTGTTTATTTCAGGTATTTAGAGAGTATTGTGATTATGTTAAAAGCACCACTGTCTTTGAGAGATACTTAATAAATGTTAAGAAAAAATTATAGGATATCAGTGAGATTTGTATAAAAATATTCAAGGGGGTGTGAGTAAAAGGTAAAATGAAGCAAGGTGGGTGTTGAGTTGATGGAAGTGGAGGCTGGATGATGGAGGAATGGGGATTCGGTGGACTGTTCTTACTACATTTATGTATATTTGAAAATTTACTTGTATCTAAAAGAATCAGCAGGAAACAATAACAGCTACTTGGTTTGTCTTTCAGTTATTTTGAGTGTTTGGGTTTTCTTTCTCAATCTACTTGTTCTTTTTTAACATGTTTTAAAATAACTAAAAATGTGCTTAATTGTGACTGAGCAAATAATAGCTCTGTACCTTGGTGTCTCTAGTTGTAAATGAAGATATTAATAGGATTTTCTCTAAGTATTGCTGTAAATATTAAGTGATAGAGAACACATAAATTGCTTAGAACAGTAAATACCAGATATTATTTTTAATATGGTATTGCGTTAAATGGTTACCTGTTTAATCCTACACATCTAAATACAGATATTCATCAGTTTTTGTTTGTTCTAGTTTGTGTTTTTGACTGACAGATAAAATGAAGTCAGTATTATTTATTATAATAAACAGATGCCTGGAAAGTGACAATTAAGCATACATACATACATAAAAAGGACATTAAAAAGAGGGAGATAGCTGTTTTCCACTGCTCTTCAAAAACAGATTGATGGGGGCACCTGGGTGGCTCAGTTGGTTAAGCGGCTGCTTTGGGCAGGTCATGATCCCAGAGTCCTGAGATCGAGCCCCGCATGGGCCTCCCTGCTCAGCCGGGAGTCTGCTTCTCGCTCTCCCTGTTCTTGTGCTCTCACTTTTACTCTCTCTCTAGCTCTTTCTCAATCCCTCTCAAATAAATAAATAAATAAATAAATAAATAAATAAATAAATAAAATGTAAAAAAAAAAAATGAATTGATGATTTGCTCCAGGAAGTAACAGGGTTTTTATCTGTGGAAATAGGAAGTAAAAACAAAGATAAAAATGAAGAAGTGGTCGGGATGCCTGGGTGGCTCAGTCGGTTAAGCGGCTGCCTTCGGCCCGGGTCATGATCCCAGGGTCCTGGGATCAAGTCCCACATCGGGCTCCTTGCTCAGCGGGGAGCCTGCTTCTCCCTCTGTCTCCCTCTGCTTGTGCTCTCTCTGTCAAATAAATAAAATCTTAAAAAAAAAAAAAAAATGAAGAAGTGGTCAAGATAATTTCTAGAGTGACTTCCAAGCACTGTGGTTTTAAGATCTGATGTTGTTGATCTTCATAATGTTATGGTCCATGAATAGATAATTTTCAAATTTTGATAGGTGGATATTAAATTTGGTATGAGATTAGAAGGAGAGAAAATTATCACTCTGTTATGGGGTGGGGGGGTAGATAGACTTCTAAAGGAAATTAGAGACTGATCTAATAGCAAGGGATTTTGCTTGTAAAATATTAGTATTAAGATTAGTGTTGGTATTAATGTTACTGGTGTGAATATAAATAAGTATATTCAAATATGGCGAAAGAAACATGAATAAAACGTCATGGCAAATGAAAAATCATTTATTTCAAGGAAAATATATAGTAGACCAAAAAGAGAGTATCTTCTCTGTTTATTGACAACTTTTAAAAGGTATAAAAACTATGATTGTAAAATAATAAAAATAATTTTTTGCTAACTATAGTAAATTAGTGTTTTAGGTTTTCTCTCTCCATTTTGAAGCTATTTTCCCTCCAGAATTTTTATACTCATCTAGGAAAATTATTGTGGCTTTTCAGAGAAACTCTTCTTTTTTTTTTTTTTTAAAAGATTTTATTTATTTATTTGTCAGAGAAGAGACATAGCGAGAGAGGGAACACAAGCAGGGGTAGTGGGAGAGGGAGAAGCAGGCTTCCTGCTGAGCAGGGAGCCTGATGCGGGGCTTGATCCCAGGACCCTGGGACCATGACCTGAGCTGAAGGCAGATGCTTAACGACTGAGCCACCCAGGTGTCCCTTCGGAGAAACTTTTCAAGACTTTTGACTTATATCACAGATTATTTCTCTCCTGTCAAAGATAATCAATGGTTTCCTGCACAGTGACTTGCTCATATCTGCCTTTCCTTTTCTCTTTTCTTTTCTCCTTCTTTTCCTCCTAAAACAGTTGTTAAAGAACTTGTGTCAAGTCCTATCTCACTTCTTTCAAAATGGTTTCAGTGAGATGTAATTCACATGTCATATAGTTCACAAATACATAGTCTACAATTCAGTTGTTCTAGTATATTTATAGAGTTATGCAACCATCACTAGAATCTAATTTTGGTACATTTTTATTAGTACAAAAAGAAAACCTGTAAACTTAATAAGTTACTGCCCATCCCACCTGTCCTTGCTTCCCATCCACCAGCTATTAGCAAACACTCATCTTTTTGTGTCTATAGATTTGTCTATTCTGGACATTTCCTAGAAATGGAAAAAAAAATATATATATATTATGTGATCTTTCTTTTATTTTGTTTAATGAATTTCTTTCATTTAGCTTAATGCTTCCAAAGTTCATACATGTTGTAGCATGCATCAGTACTTCATTCTTTTTATTGCTGTATAATATTCCATCGTTTGGATATGCCACATTTTATTTATCTATTCATCAGTCATTGGCCACTTAAGGTGTTTCTACTCTTTGGCTATTATGAGTAATGGTGTTAAAATATTCATAAACTTTTGTGTAGCTAGAACTTTTATTTCTCACAGAGATATACCTAAGAATGGAACTTTTGGATCATGTGGTAATTTTATCTTTTCTAGAGATTTTAAATTTACTATTTTAAAAAATGCTCACAGAAATGTTCAACAGTTTTGTTGTTTCTTTGTGCAGAGGGTCCACAAGGTTCTTCCCACTACCATTCCAGAAGGTATGTCTCTCTGTTCTCACTTTGTCTCTTTGCATATATATCATCTTTATTTATGTTGATATTCACATAGTCAGTTATTCTAGTATATTTTGTTTTATTCTTAGTAATTGTTATGCCTTGCTTATTCATTGATACAGGGACCAGAATAGCCATTGACACTTACAACTTGTCTTATAGTAGGAACTTAATTGTAATGCATAAATAAAATAACTACCAGTGCTGGGATTTATGCTAAGCCTTTTTAATATGACATTTCATTTCATCCTATAATAGATTATGAAGTAAGAATTATGATCTTAATTTTATATAGAAGAAACTTAGGTGTGAGAGATTAAATAGCCTCTCAAGATTGAAACCAGACCTGTGGGTCTCCAGAGTAGATAACCACACTTCTCTGCTGCCTGAGAAAACATGACCTGATTACAGCCAAGTAGAATGTTTTCTCTGGAGTTGTTTAGTTCAACAGTTGTCAGCTAAACAGAGATATTCTCAGTCACACTGAGATACTCCGTAGAGGATACTGGAAGACTTTTTGTTTTCTTTCTGTGTGTGTGTGTGCGTGCTCCCACGTACCCAGACCCGATACTCTCCCCTCCGGCCACTCTCTCTCTTCTTTTCTGATTGACTGCTGTTTTACTAACCCCAAACATGAATCTCTGAATAGATGAAACATTTCAACAAATGGCTATGCAACACTAAAAAAATTTGTATAATTTTGGATTCTTATATAAGGCTTATTCAGTTTCTTGTGTTGACAATTTAAAGAATCTGACTCTGTCCAACTTGAAAGAAAATATCTTTGCTACATTTTAATGCTTATGAATTACTTACTTTAAAGGTTGAGATTTTCATAACCATTTGCTCAGTTCACAGACTTAATGCTCCTCAAAGACATGTTTTTAATATCTACATAAGACTGAGAATAGATGTTCAAATAAGACAGACAAATTATATCAGATATCAAACCTATCTTAAACAATTCCAATGTAATTTTGGTCAAAGATTTTGAGGCTTATTTATTTATTTTTAAATAAATAAGAGCAATGACGTTACATAGGTTCTCCTCTTTTTTGGAACATGCACAGCAATACACTGTTTCCTAGGCTGTCTCCTGGAAGCTAGAAGGAAAAAAAAGTGATAGGAAAGGAGTGATGTATTTATAGGCTGTGTTCAAAAGGGAGTTTAAGCAAATATTTGGGGATATGGCAACATAGAACACCGAATCTGTATTTTCTGGGTTGCCATTTTAAAAGCCATTTCCTTTTTATTTAACATGCTCTGTGTTTGTCACAATCAGCATGGAATAATTTTAAGAAGTATTTTATAAAGGTATTGAAAGTATTTAGGATACATCATTGCTTTCTTAGAACAGTTTGAGCAGTGTTAAACTGTGGACCCTGGCCAAGAAGTAATGGAATGTTAGTTGAATACTGATGAGGAAGGTAGTTCATTGAATTAATAATCAAGTTGGTTGATAAGTTAACTTTTTCTTTTTGGCAAAAAGTTTTCATAGAATTGAATTGAATAAATAGAATTTATGTACATCAAAAATAACTGGTATATATTTTCTGTCTTGGATAAATCAAGAAATATGGAACATAAAGAGTGAAAGAAAATATAAGATTAATTCCTCTTATATAACAGAGCAGACTAATTAAGTAATTATGAAAACCAGTAAGAAGCCCTGACATTAGTGACTTTCAGTTAAGCAAGAAGCTGAAGTAAGTGTGATAGGACTTTTGAAACACAAAGTGTGAGTAACTGACTGATCAGACATATGTCTTTCCAAAGTCTGTAATGAGAGAAAGTCAAAGTTTCACAAGAAAGAGAAAGGAAACCAAAGTTGAAGGAAATTATTTGTAAGTGGCAGCAAGATGCTTTAGTATCTCTAAGGTATCGGTTTATACTTACAGTTTCTGCTCCTTTCAGTCTTTTTCAAATGACATCTTTGTAAAGCATTTTTTTTTTTTTTTAAGATCAGGGCGCCTGGGTGGCTCAGTCGGTTGAGTACCTGCCTTCCGGCATCGCATCGGGCTCCCTGCTTAGCGGGGAGTCTGCTTCTCCCTCTCCTTCTACCCCCCCCCCCCCGCTTGTGTTCTCTCTCTCTCTCTCTCTCTCTCAAATAAATAAATAAATAATACTTAAAAAATTTATTTTTCTTTTTTTTTATTATGTTCAGTTAGCCACTGTATAGTACATCATTAGTTTTTGATGTAGTGTTCAGTGACTTATTAGTTACGTGTAACACTCAGTGCTCATCACAACACATGCCCTCCTTAATACCCATCACCCTGTTACCCCCTCCCTTCTGTAACCCTCAGTTTGTTTCCCCAGGTCCATAGTCTCTCATGGTTCGTCTCCCTCTCTGATTTCTCCCCCTCAGATTTTCCTCCCTTCCCCTGTGGTCCTCCGTGCTATAGCTTAAAGCAGAGAAAGACAGTTATCATACGGTTTCACTCATACGTGGAACATAAGATTTTATTTTTCAAGTAATCTGTATACCCCACATAGGGCTCAAACTTCAACCCTGAGATCAGGAGTCGCACACTCCACCAACTGAGCCAGCCAGGCGCCCCCTTTGTAAAGTATTTTTTACGTGTCCAGTAAAAATGTTTACTTAGTAAGAAGTTAGGTTTTATAGAAAAAGAGCATCAGGAATGGAATCGTTTATTGTTTTTCATGCTTCCAGTGGTCCTGCCTAAGGAAAATCCCTATTGTAGGGATATTCAGATTTAAGTTGACATCTTTCAGAACTGTACTGCACAGCACTTAGGAAGAAAATGATCAGTAACTGTGGGGTTAGTCCTACATTTCCAAACATGTTAAGTGACAGTAAACATTAAAATCCTCTTTCAAAGAGAGCATTTTTTTCCTCACTGTTCTTTGGAAGAAAAGAGATCGATAACAAGAGCCAGTTCTTTGAAATACAATCTCATTTCCAGAAAGGCAGTGTGTCTGAAGTCACTGTATGGCAAGTATTAAGCTCATCTGCCTGAAAAGCACAGGCACAGTTGCTTCCCTAGGGTGCATTGTCAGAGTTTTGGATTTTCAAAGAACCAGTAGAGCTAAGATACATGTAACCCTTTTCAAACAGCTCGTCTTGGTGCTCAAGCCCTCTGCATAGTCCCTGTCCTGCTAAGCAATTAGAATGGTCCTGAGCTTTTCAAAGTAATAATACAGATCGTTTTACCTTTATATCCTGATTGCACAAGGCTCAAAGGGAAATGCTTCTAAAGAGGTGAAAATGTAGGACTCTCCTACAAAGTCATGATGCAGCCCAAAACTCAGCCATCCGCAGTGAAGACAAAGCGAAGAAAGCAGGGTAGACAATTTAACAAAATGACATAGTTCAACAAATACTTCTGCCGTCTCCTACTTATAGTAGCTGGGCTTATTTTCAGCATTCTTATCTGTACTTTCCATAGATTATTTCACTGAATCTTTACAATGAACCAATGAGGATAGTATTTGTTGGCTTTCAAGGAAAGGCACGTAAGGCTCCTCTGTTCCTTTTTCAATTCTGTCTTTAGTTATTCCCTAAAAGTGAGTTGGAATCAAGGCCAAGTTACCCTACCTCAAGAAAAAAGTGTCCAAATTTGGACCAGTCAAATTTCAGGTTTCATACTGGACCTCAGTCCTAATGCATAAGGATCTACAGCAGCACAGAACAGTAACAGCTAGAAGTGCTCTCTACGCACTGATTCAGTAACCATGGTTTGGATAGTGGCCTGGGCTGGCTCCATTCCAAGCTTTGGAACACATGGACTTACCTCTGTCATTCATTTCCCTTTGTCACTAAGAGGTGTAGTTTTATTATTATTTTTTCCAACATAGAAATGCTGCATTGGAATTTAGACTTTAGTGTAGATATAAATGGAACAGGTCTTTTTGTTTGTTTTTTGTTTGAGGTCAGAAAGGAAAAACACACTTTTTCAGCCTAAATCACCAGGGTCTGCCCTGGAGTCTGGGCTCAGAACCCCAGCTGGCTCTGTGCAAATTTCAAGGACTTTGTGGGGAGAGGTGAGTGCATTAAGGGAGGATTTGGGCTTGTGGTTCTGGTTAAATACCATGATACCATTTTAATTGCACCACAACTTACATATCTTCAACAGTATTAGTAATACAATTTTACACATGAGGAAACTCAACAGCAGGGAGTTTAAATAATTTGCTCAAGTTCACAGAGTGCTAATACATGACAGAGGCAGGCTTTGAACCCAGGGTCATCTGACTCTAAAGGCTTTAATATTTTTCTTTTTGCTGAAGTCATGTTTATTGAGGTATAATTGACATACAGTAAAATCCACACCTTTTAGATATGTGATACTATAGGTTTTTAAAAATTTTTTTTAAAAAAATTTCATTTTCCATGAGGTGAAATTTGTTTAACATAAAATTAACCATTCTTTTAAATATTTTATTTATTTGAGAGAGAGAGAGAGCACCAGCAGGGGAGGGGCAGAGGGAGAAGCCGACCCGTCGCTGAGCAGGGAGCCTGACTCAGGACTGGATTCCAGGACCCAGACCCTGGCATCACAACCTGAGTCAAAGGTAGATGCTTACCTGACTGAACCAACCAGGTGCCCCCAAATTAACCATTTTTAAGTGAACAATTTCAGTGGCATTTGGTGTATTTACAATGCTGTGTAGCTACCACTTCTATCTAGTTCCAAAGCACTTTCAATATTCTGAATTTTGGCACATTCATACAAGAAGAAGGAAATTCTACAATATGCAACAATGTAGGTGAACCTTAAGGATATTATGCTAAGTGAAATGAGCCATTTCTGTATGGACAAAGGACAAATACTGTATGATTCCACTTACATGAGATATCTAAAAGAGTCAAATTCATGGAATCAAAGAGTGGAATGGTGGTTGCCAAGAGCTGCAGGGAAAGGGAAATAGGAGTTACTAATCAATGGGTGTAAAGTTTCAGTTAAGCAAGGTGAATAAGCTCTAGAGATCCACTGTAAAACATTGCACCCACAGTCAAGAATAACGTGTTGTGCTCAAAGTCTTTACTCTTAACGGCTACCCTATAGTCTAGAACGATTTTTAAAATAATAGCAATACATACCACGTGCAAACACCAAGTGAATGGGATGCTGGATAGTACAAGAGGAATTAAGATGAAGCAGCTGGTGCTGTGTACTATGAGTCTTCATTAAGGGTCTCCTGATCCATAATGAAGCCCAAACACAGAAAAGTAGGAAAAATTACGCAAGAAACAGAAATAAGAAAGGAAAAAGCCAGCCCAGTTCAATATAGCACGCTCTGGGTGGTGGATATTTGCAGCTGAACACGTTTATGTTGGTGCCTAGGGAGGACTCCCAACAAAGTAAACCAGCAGGTGATCAGAAGGTGACCATAAGTTGGGAGTCATACCTCACCTTCACTATGAGTGTCCCTTCTCTCCCCTGCCACTACTGAGCCCAGCATTTGGAGAATTCAATATTTATCTTCTTTCTTTTTTCCAACTAATAAATGAAAAATACATGGCATGCCATGTTCAAATATATTTTAGAAAACCCTGAAACAGAGTATTAAAATTTAGAAAGTTCTGACATTGTTTTTGAAGCATCAGAATTACCACATCCATTTGTAAGGAATGGTCCCCAAATCAAGATTCTCTCCTCTTAGTTTGGTTAACACAGTGAGTGCTCTTTCCAAGTATTTGGTTTTTAAATTAAGATGTTACTAAACCAAAAGAAGGAAGACCTAAATGATGTGAATTATGCAGAAATTATAAAGCCATTAATAATTTTGAAGATATGTAATAGAAGATAATGTATTTGTATATTTTATACAAATATCCTAGAACTCTTTAAATAGTATTATCTTAAGATAGACCATGATAACATCTTTATCTTTAGGTAAATATGTAATATTTGTAATGGGCTCTGGCAAGCATTTGTTTGAAATTTATAAAGCTATTCTGTTTAACATTTCTTTGTTATGTTTCTCACATAGTTATCTTTGTATTCTAAGCACTAAACATCATTAGGAAATAAATTCAGAGATTTTTTTTTCTGAGAATGGAGAATAAAATACTTAAATATTTTCAGAGCTGGAGATTTTTTCCTATGAAGAATTTATTGGCCAGTGTTTTTCATTAAAAAAAAAAAGTTTGTTTTAAGAGCCAATTTGCTACTTTAGAGAATTTCCCATAGTGCTTTTTGCCCATACAACAAAATTTTTCTTCTTCAGGATATCTTATTTGTCTTGGTGAGGAACTTAATGATGATGATGATGATGATGATGATGAGTTATATTTTGGAAACAATTGAATGGATTTGGCTTTTGGTTTGTCATTGGATTTAAGATGTATATGTGTTTTTGTGGTGGGCTGAGAGTTTTGAACTCGAAATGTGCTGATTTGTGCTGTTGTGTGACTGATTTATTTAAGAAAATGTGGAACTCATATTTGACCTCCTCTAAGACTATATTTGAGATGTTCATAACAGTTCATAGGGAGAGATCGAAAAGAGTTATATTTATATGCGTTTTAAACTGGTGGGTTTGAATTTATTTCTTAGGAAAGAATGCTTCCTTCTTCAGATAAAGCCTATGAAGAACCAAATTATATATGAATCTTATCAAAAAGAATCTATTTTGAGTAAAACGAGGCTGAGGTCCAGATTCCTACCCACTCAGAGTCTCATGATGGGGCTGGAATGTGAAGCGGCTCGTGGAACTCTAAGGCTTGCCTGAAAACAGTCTGAAAACCTCTACTTTTGACTACGTATAAGACTTATGTGAAGCTGTAGGATTTCAAAAATGACTTCTTAAAGTGGAGGAAGTAAAAAAATTATTCAAGGCAGGAAACAAGCACAGTACGATTGTCTTTCAGAAAAGCATATTTTGGAAATCTATTTGGAATTCATTGTATCTGATAATGTTAGAAAGATATATAGATTTCTAACTCAATACTCCTAATACTCAAATATCTGTGGAAACAATAATGACAATAATAATAGAAAACTCTCCTAAATAATGCCTGGGTCAAGGGAAAAAAAAACTATGAAGTATATCACATTAAATTACAATATACGATATCTTGAATTAATGCCTTTAATAAAAGAAGACAGGCTTAGCTCCTTAGTTTAGAAAAACAATGTTAGTGTCACAATACTTACAATGAATAACTCATCTTCCTATTTACATATTATGGATTTTTAAAAAATATCTAAATTTGGGTTGGGAAAGAAACTATAAAATTAATAGTGGAAGCCCATTTTGTAGTAAAGAGGATTCAGAAGAAAGGAGTGCCTTTGAAATATGTGTGGAAAAATCTTTACATTTGTTCCTTTAAATTTCATTCAGGTGGGAAAAATTTTCCTCTTGCCACTGAATTAAAATTTGTCAATCCTGCCACTTTGCTCTTCACCCTAAGGTAATACAACTTCACAAACACTGTTTTATAAGGGAGAACCAGTAGTACTGGAAAAGGATGGGGTTCCCTTTTTTTCCCCTTTTTTATTATCTCTTTTTCCACTTGCCACAGTAGTGGTGGAAGCAGAAAGTTCATATTTGGCTGATATTATTGTAAAATATCTTCAAACTCTCTGGGACTGGCAGATATATTAAGCTTGTTTTGGTTTCATGCAAAATTCCTTTGCTGGATTCCTCTGATTGCAACCCCTGTGAAGTAATGTCTTCTGTTTCTCCAGTGGTTGCATTTCCTTGGTCCATGGCTTTTTAGCAATCCACTGCAAAGAAATACTGTTAATCTCCTTTTATCTCCCAGTGGTTCTTTTGGACAAGGCCTGAGTGGCTCCAGTCCCACATCTAGTCCTGAGGATTCTCACTGGTTTGTTCGACTGCCACGGGAACTTTGTTTCCAGACACAGCTGCTCTGCTACTTTAGTCCTCTCTGGCAAGTCCTTTATCTGATTAGTTCTCAAGTTTGGATCGGACACCTATCCAGTATGCTTCCCACATTACATGGGAAATTATCAGTCTCTGAGTGATTTCAGTTGAAAGAAAGGTAGGCTCACAACCCTCACCTTTGAGGTGGGTTTGAATCATAGTACAGCTTGTTTCAAAATAAATCTTTATTATGAAATATACTGTCTGCCTAATCACCCTTGTAATAGGTTAATCTTGAAACCAGTTTTTGACCTTTCTTATGAACAATTTTCACATGCTAGTCAAATGATGGAGCTTTGATTCTAATCACTAATCTATACTGCTTGAATCATTATGCAGTGCTGCCTAATAACATTTTCCTTCTATGTTCTTTGAGTATGTGCCTGATATCTTCAGTTGGACTTCAGACATCTACAAAATGGAGATTATATTTTTGCTCAGCATTCTCTTTTTATTTCCATAGGAAGTATAGAAATAGTGTTCTGGTGCTTTCAGTTAATATGGCAAGCTCTCATGATGTGACAGAGCTACCCTGTCCTACAAACATTGAATGGAAGAATATCAGTTCCTTGAAATAAGGAGAGCACAGGAAGTCACAGAAGTGAGAGATCTTAGGCCCAATCACTCAGTAAAGCAGCAAAACCGTGTAAGACTTAGGAACTAGGAACAGGCTTCATGCATCTTCTACCAAGAAAAAGACATTTGGCCCAGAGGCATAGATGAAACTGATCAACCAGTATAAAGCCAGAACTGTTGAAGGACTGTCTTGTCCTAGAAATGGAAAGTAGGTAAGTTCTGTCTACCAGCTGCGGGAGAGTTTCAATTACAGTTGGGCAGAGAGTAACCTACAAAATGTAAATCCTCGAAGAATCAAAGGCGGAGGACATTGGCTTATAAACAGCAGAACTAAAATCAAGTCATGTTTAGACATAGCTGAGTGACATCATACCACATGAAATAAAATATTGAAAGTAAACAGAGGAAAAGGAAACACTTTCAAAGGAATTATTGTTAGACTGATGATAGCATTCTGTCAGATTCTTACCTTTGAATTCTGAGAGGAAATAATTTTTGTCCTAGAATTCTGTACCCAGCTAAAATATTATTCAATGATTAGGGTAAAATAAAGATAATTTTGGACATCCAAAAACTGAGAGTTTAATATTCTCAAACTCCTGCTAGAGGAATATTACTAAATGATATACTTACATAAGAACTGAACTCAAAGAAGGGAGTTCAAAAAACAAAGTCGAGGAAAGAAAAAAAGAAAAAGTATTATTTTAAATTTTTATTATGTTAATCACCATACATTACATCATTAGTTTTTGATGTAGTGATCCACGATTCATTGTTTTCGTTTAACACCCAGTGCTCCATGCAGTACGTGCCCTCTTTAATACCCATCACCAGGCTAACCCATCCCCCGACCCCCCTCCCCTCTAAAACCCTCAGATTGTTTCTCAGAGTCCATTCTATGATTTTGATACTATGTATATATATAGTCATAAAAGAATGTTGGTTGTTTGTTTCTTTACATAAATATTCTCATGGTATTTATTAACATGAAATTTGATTTTTCCCCCTCAACATTAGTTTTTAATCAGTTTGTCTCTACAAAGCAAGAAGAGAAAATGAAATAGTGTAATAACATAAGGAATATTAACTCAGTGGATAATTTGTTTTTGCGATTAAAAACACCTAGAGCAAAAAATGAAATTTTAAAACTTAATAAAATCTGAGTGGTAGGTATACAAGTGTTGTTATATTTTCTGTAATTTAATCATCTTAAAATAAAAGCATAAATGAGCTACATATCTAAAAGAATAGAGTAGGGAAAGGGAAAAATGTAAATCTATAGTGGAAAAACCTGGCACACATCATCTTGTGAAAATGATGAAGTTTAACATCATCAGTGATGCCTTGTGGGTATCATGTTCTCCCTGATTTGATGTGACAGGATCACATGTATCATAGTCTTTCAAAAACCTCATAATGTCAATCTAATCATGAGAAAAAGTGTTAGATAAACCCAGGTAGGGAATATTCTGTAGGTTACCTGGCCAGTACTCCTCAAGACTGCCAAGAACATGAGAATCAAATAAAGCCTAAGAATTCATAGACCAGAGATTGGGGACATAGGATAACTAGAAACCATATGGCACCTTGGATTTTATCTTGCAACAGAAAGAGGGCATTTCATAGAAAAACTGATGAAATTCATATAGTCCAGAGTTTATGTCGTAGCAATGTACAAATGTCAGTTTCTTAGTTTTGGCAAATGTAGCAAAATGATTTAAAATGTTAATAATGAGGGAACTGGGTAAGGAATAAACAGAAACTCTTCATGTTATGTTTACAACTATTCCATAAATCTGAAATTATTCCCAAAAAACCAGTATGTTTCAAAAAAATTTTTAAAAAGACATTTTAAGCTTAGGTAAGCAATATCCCATTATTGTGAATTGAATGGACAGTATTTTATATTTGAAGCAAACATGAAAACGTTGAAAAATAAAGGACGTGCTGCCCAATTTTGCCTGAGAATATGATAGCTAGTTTGCCTCAAGTACTTAAATAATTAATCCTCAGAAAATTGCAATCAGTTGAATGTTTAATAGGATAACACGGAGATTCTGTGATTTGCTCCATGTGGAATATCTTTTAAATTTGTATTTAGTTAGGCAATTACTTTTTTTTTTTCCCCATTTTTTAAGCCCTCCCATTGCCACAGTGTTGGGCACATCCTAGAGAATATTCAGAGAAGTAAAAGGCTGGTGAACGCTGATCACAGGGCATAGCAACATTGCATTACATCACAGATGCCTTTTCTAGATTAAAGCAGGCAGCTGGCATTTCAGGGTATGTTGGGGAAAAACAATCTTCATAGCAGTCTTGTAGAAAACTGTATTTAAAATCTAAACTGTGAATAACTGTTGATACAGAGACTAAGAACTCTAATAAAAGGAAATGCTAACTCATCACAAACTTGCAAGCTTTATAACAGTGTGGGTCACAAAGAGGAAAAAAAACCAGTGACAAAGCAGAAAACCATAAAAGTAGCTATGTTGGTAATCTCAGTCTAAGGTTTTTACCAATTCTTAGAAAAAGTTGGATTCAAATTGCGGGCCTGAACTAATTTGTGTGTGAATATTTGCACTTAAGGTTACCATGATAAAACTTTGTATCATTCTCATTCACTTGTTTTCTTAAAATTCTTAATCAAATAATATCTTCAAGTGTGATTAACCTTGTTTTGTTTGTTTTTTCACTGACATATCCCAACATCTAGAACAGTGTATGGCACAAAATAGCTGCAAGGTAAATATTTGTTGAATGACTGAATGAATGATACCCCTTTGGCACCATCAGCCACTGATGTCTCTCAGTGGTGGCAGGGGATCTCAGGGTCAGCAGGGAAGGAAAGTATGTACATTGGCCAGTTAGTGGTGGTTGAGAGCTCCTGATCAGTCCCCTTTCTGGTGCCACCAGTTTCTTCTGGTATTGTCAGCAGAGCTTCCATTCTGTCTGGGGAAGAATAACCTAATTAGATCACTGTCCTAGTCAGCTTGGGCTCCTATAGCAAAATGCCATATACTGGGTGGCTTAAACAATGGACATTTATTTTCTCACAGTTCTGGAGGCTGGAAGCCCAAGATCAGGTTGCCTGCATGGATTGTAGGTTCTGGTGAAGACCCTCTCTGTCTTACAGATGGCTCTCCTCTCGTTCTTCATGCTCACATGGCCTCTCCTGTGTGTAAGCTTGCCTTTTCCCTTCCTGGTTTGTTTGTTTGTTTGTTTTTTTGTAGGAACTGAAGTGTATAAAATATGGGGGATCCTCTTTGATGTGGCCTCTTCTGTACATTTAGCTGTGGAGAGTCTGTTTTGCCAATCTTTGGGGTTGTTTTCTGGGTTATTTACATTGATGTGGGTGCTAATCTAGGTGTATTTGTGGGACAAGGTGAGCCTAGGATCCTCCTTCTCTGCCATCTTCTCCGGAAGTCCTCTCTCTTATAATGGCACTAATCCACCCTCTTTTTTTTAAATCTGGTGAAACACTGTATGAAAGATGCCACAGTGTGCTAGTCTTTACTTTGGCTTTATTATTGACCAGAAGACATTGGAGAACAAACGTTTGGATTCACAAATACCTTGCAATGACAGCACAGTCCCTGAGCCCCCGAATAAGTACTAGCCAATATATCAGAAGCCACAGATTATTCCATAAAGATAAACTTTCAAGGCCTTAAATTCATAATCATCTCCTTTGGAGTGAATTAAAAAATGTTTCTGCAAAAGATTTTCGTTCTTCCCATTCATCCTTTCTAAACCCATTCCCATGAAGTGGAAACAGGAGCCATCTCTTCAGACAGCAGTCTGATTTAGGTACCTTATTTTACAGAAACCTCAACTTTACATTCTCTCTAGATAATCCGTCTAAGCCATGTATGATTTCTGAACTTCACATTCTTGCCAAAGAGTACAAAGTTTGTACTCTTTGCTATCTAATCCTTATCAGAATTCTAGTTGAAAGAAATAATATTTGTGGAGGAGGAGAAATCAGAGAGGGAGACGAACCATGAGAGACTATGGACTCCAGGAAACAAACTGAGGATTACAGAAGGGATGGGGGGTGGGGCAATGGGGTAACTGGGTGTTGGGTATTAAGGAGGGCATGTGTTATGATGAGCACTGGGTGTTATACGTAACTAATGAATCGTTAACACTACATCAAAAACTTAATGATGTACTATGTGGTGGCTAACTGAACGTAAAAAAAAAAGGGTTCCACCCTCTTGACCTCATCTAAACCTAATTAACTCCCAAAGGTCCCACTTCCAAATATCATCACACTGAGGGTTCAGCTTTCAACATATAAATTTTGGGGGGACACAGAGATTCAGTCCACAATAGTCACTTTCTCTTGCCAACTTAGGGGTCTGGAGATGCATCATCTAGACCACTTTCTTTTGTTGAGTGGAAAGTCCTAAAATGCTATTATTACTGTGTTGTTCCTCCAGTCTTGAGGTCCTCAATCAGTTTGCCTTCCTCTTTCCATTTTTCGCTATTCTCCCTTGATTGCTTTATGCCTTTTTTCCAGGCTTTTGTGTTGTACTTAGTAAGAGTGAGTAGGGAGAAATGAGTCTGTGCTATCTTGTTCCCACCAGAAATTACATTTAATTTTGAGGTCCATGGAAAGTTCAGCTAAATCCCATCCTCTTATTGTCATGAGCTTCCCACAAATATTTGAAAACTTAAAGTCCAGTGATTTTTGTGCTGTGATCCAGATAGTGCCAAAACCAACTATGCTCATCTAGAGAGTTCCTGAGCTGAATATTATCTGGTTATAAAACCTACTTATAAGCTTTTCTTTTAAGCTATTTGATTACTGTGAGAGAGTAGACTTGATATATCAGAGAACAAAAGGTGGAAAAGTGGAACAAAAAGTGCTTTTAAAGGTCAATTTTGGTCATTTCTCTCAAACCCATAGGTGTAGAAATTGAGTTGCCTTATTATGGAATATTCCCTCTCTCTTGTTGGCATGACTGATTCTCTTAATTTTGACTTTTTTAATTTTATTCAGTGAATTCAAAGGCATCATTTGTGTATGTATGAAAATGTTTTAACTGAGCTTATTATGCTTGAAAAGGAGTGACGGTAACTATTTTGACTTATTACTTTCTGTCTGGTTAGGATAATCAAACATTCAGCAAGGAAGAATAAAAGCACCGTAGGTGGTATAAATGAGCATGAAAAAGAGCTTCCAAAGATCTCTTCCAAATAGAGAACACTTCCCGCTCCCTCCCCTCCCCTCTTTCCACTCCACCCACATCCTTTCCCTACTTTTAGACTGTTCCTAAACCAGGAAGTAAAAGTTGTGAGTGGGAAGGGGTGGGGAGTGTGTATGTGTAACCAACAAGGGAATTTATTCTCTTGATGAATCATAATGATTGTACTATAATCACACATTCCCACATACAGTCCTGAATTCTTGTGCCAGTATTCAACTCCCTTTGCAACTGGGCAAGCTGGCTCCTTCTGTTTCCTTCTGTAGCTTTTTAAGCAAAATGATATAATCAGAAAATTTGAGAGATAAGGTGACTTTTGGGACCATCAGATTCCAGCCACTCGCTTACAGGAGAGAAATTGAGGGCCTAGAACATAATGAGGATCATTCAAGTTCACAGACTTGTTAGAGGTGGGAGTTAGGATTAGATAGAACCCATGGCTTTCAGGTCCGTACTCTTTTTATGATGTCAGGTTGTCTTACTTCACTTGCAGCCACTAGGTACTGTCATGTTTTAATACTTGGTATTTGGTAAGGCCAGCAGGCTATCTTACTGCTGCCTGGGACTATAAAAATCTCAGAAAAGCAAACAAATGGTTGTAGTAGTGATGATTCGCAATTTGAAATGTATACTCAGTGCTTACCATTCATGTAACTGGTATTCTCGGTATTCCTAGATCTATTTCATGTTCATTTTTTCTTTCTTTTGCTTATAAAAGAATAAAGGACATTATGGGGGCTATGCAGATACTTTTATCTTAATACTGAAACACTTTTTATTGGAATAGGACAGAGTGACTAACAGCTGAAGCCCAGGGCATGGAGGGGGTTCTCCGTCCCCCTTGTGTGCCCAGTTGGAGCAGAGGCCCTAGCATGTAGGAAACACTCAGTAAATGTTTGTGAATAAATCCTTGAGTGAACATTTTTTGTCATCAAGGCATGTTTTGTTCTAGGCTTTATGTAATAGAACAGAGCGATTGATGCAGGTATTATTAGAGGGAATAGCAAAAATTTGGAAACGGGTTCCAAAGTCTGTTAGATTAATCATGGATGATAGGAGAGTCAGGACCCTGATATCTGAAGAAGTGGGAATCCCAGCTCTTAAACACTGATTGGGTACCTAAAGGAATTTCAGTATTGTTAATGGATCAATTATTTGGGGAAAGAATATCCCCTATAAGCTAGCGAGAAAGAAAAAAAATGTACAAGGCCAAACACTTCTCTCCCATTTCTGTATGGATCTGGATATAATCCTGTCTGGATGAGTAAGAGTGATCATAGTCAATGTAGATAAGTTCTTGTCATATTAGGCAAGATTTGATTTATAGCCTTCTGTGTGTCCAATACATGTGGTGAATGAGGACTTGTGCAGAAATACAGAAAGCACTGAAAAGAGTATCAGAGAGCAAAGTGGCTTGATGCACATCAGGAAGCTGCAGAGGGAAGTCTGTCCAAGTGTGTTGCAAGTGAGCAAGTTCCGATAAAGGGAACTTACTCAGGGACACAGAGAAGAGTTGGGGAAATAGAAATAAGTTAATCTTATGTGCTGTCTGATCATAAAACTCGGGAGGGGTTTGGCAAGCTGTTGAAGAGTTAGTTGAAAAAAGGAAATTCATTAAGATCATAATAACTGTATGCAGCTATCTGGAAGATGCTCGTGTGGCAGTGAGGTTAGACAGATTGAGAACGGCACCAGAGGATAGAGCAGGCACCAGTGGTGGGAGTGATAACAGAGGTATTTCTGTTGAACACGAGGGGAAAGTTTCCGTTAGCTAAAACTGTTCAGATTTATAATGGCCTACGTTGGAACTAGTTTACTCTTAACGTGGGTAGTATTCAAATATAGGCTTAACCACCAGTTAACAGAAACAACATAAGGGGAATTCAGGAACATAGTAGGTTTGTAACTGTGAGGTCCTTAACGAACTCCTGTATACCTAAATCCAGCCTGCTATGGTTCTTCTAAAATCACTCTGGCTAGTAAGCATTAGGAGCAGAACAAGAACATGGCTAGCTCTTTTGACACCCATTGCAGATCCAGCAGCTCAGTTTATTTTGGAACTATGTATATATTCTGAGACAGGTGTTCCACATCAACTTGACTTCTTAATGTCTCAGATTCAATGAATCAGTCTGTATTCCCTCAAGTAAGCTATACTGATGTGTTTGTGTTTATATAAACACCCAGACAATTACACTCATGTGCTTATTGATCACAATGGAAAACATAAACAGGATCCTCTCTAATGGATATAACAGATATTTGTGATATCAGCTGGGTTCCTGGTAGAAAAAAATTCACCCCAAATCATTCAAATTAAGAGACTTTAATGAAGGAACTACTTACAGAATCATGGGCAGTGTTAAGGTAACCAATAAGATTCTGAGACGCAGTAGCTGGAAGCTGTTATTGCTGCTAAGGTTGCAGGGGACAGAGAGGAATCAATATTCCAGGAGCCAGTAAGCTGGAACGGTGGCAGAGGTGCTGCCCAGCTGGACTGACCTGTCCTCATGGAGGGTCACAGCTACCGCCTGGCTAAAGCGGGGCGGGGGACGGGGGTGGAACTTGTGGCTCTCTTCTCCTACCCTGTGATCTTCCAATGCCATTTTGTGGTGGATCCCAAACGAAGTCAGCCAGCAAATGGAGCCCAGCTCCTGTGTGACGGGATGAATCTGGGTGGTCAAATGGAAAGTAACCAGAAACCTGCAGTAGATATTGGCTAAAGTACAGCCCCGAGCCTTACAGATATTGGTAAAAATTGATTACACATGTACTTTATTTTTACTATTTTTTTGTTATTGTTTTAAGATTTTATTTTAAAATTTATTTTTGATCTTGTTTTTGTAAGGTCTTCAAATACAGGTCTTAGATTGTGACTTCTTTTGTATCTAACAGACTGCTCGCTTTATAGAGGCTTAAAGTTTATTTTACTTTTCATTGTCTCCTACATTGTCTTCTCTCTTCTCTTTCCTAAGTGAGATTGTATTTCACAGTGCTTCCCCTTATATTTGTCACACAACACTGCAAAATCTGGTGACATTTCCTTTATTAAAGCCTGAATTGTTTTTGCTACTAATTTAATGATTGACAAATATGCCTGCTCAACAAATGACGTACAGTGACCATAGACGGGAGCTGCAATTTCTTGTGCCAGCTCCTTAAATCAGTGGAGTCATTGCTAGAACACTGGGTGGATGTTAATGGACATAAGAAAGCCATAATAATTTCAAGAACTGAACATTTCTTTGGAAAATAGCAAATGTTACATCTTAAGCCTTTGATGGTTACTTTTGCAAAACTGCATATTTGAAAGAAGCATAAATACGTATTCACATCTTTTGAAGTTTCTCTGACACCAATTTCTACAGATTCTTTATGTTTTCACTTACAAATGTCTTTGGTTTCTCTCTCTCTCCTTCCCTTTATTCCCTGCCCCCCTCCCATTTCTCTCTTCTGTCTTTAGTTCTATGTTCATCACATAAACTTACAAGGCTTCTACAACACTGTCAGCACATAAGTGATTTAAAATAAGATGGTTATAGCAGATTGGGGGATGGAAAGTAGAATCTATGGAGAGAAAAAAAAGTGAAGATCATATATTTACAGATTTCCTCAAAAATTTGAACACATTAAATGCGAAGAGATGGATTGTTTAAGACTTTATCTAGTTCCAAAATTACCCAGGCTTAAATCTGGCAAGGACACATATTGAATTGCTTTTAAAAAACAGTATCTTCTTCAGTGCTTCAGAGGGATAGGTTTGGATTAGTTGTTTGGGGGATGAAAAAATGCATAGATGTAGATATAAGTAGATATAGATCTCAAAACAAAACAAAAACCAAAATGAGTTAATGTCCCTTGGCAAGAGTTTGCAGAAAGAGAGGAATCTAGAGAATTTAGAGAAGTTTTATGTTAATACGTTACTGTCATTTTTCCTTATAATACTTGACATCAGTGCATATTGGAAATGCTGTTAGAACTCACAGTAAAGGGGCGCCTGGGTGGCTCAATCGTTAAGTGTCTGCCTTCTGCTCGGGTCCTGATCCCAGGGTCCTGGGATCGAGCCCCGCATCGGGCTCCCTGCTCAGTGGGGGGCCTGCTTCTCCCTCTCCCTCTGCCTGCCGCTCCCCCTGCTTGTGTTCCCTCTCTCGCTGTGTCTCTCTCTGTCAAATAAATAAATAAAATCTTAAAAAAAAAAAAAACAACTCACAGTAAAGGCAATAGGAGATGTAGCAGGAAAAGAATCCTTTAGTGGGAAAAAAAAACACTATATAAATGCCTAGAGGAAGGAACCAAGAAATGAAGGCCCTGATTTTCGCACACGTAAGGTTCTATTGGTGGAAGTTATGGCTGGCATACTACTGCTATGATGGTGATGGGCTTGGACCTAATTTCTGTTGTTTTATGATGGATGTTATTATGGTTTTCTGAAATTTCATGGCCACTCCAAAAGAAGGTTGTATAAAACAGGGTTAGAGAAGAAAGCCTTTTATATGTGGGCTCCCACTGGCTTCTATTACATTTTCATTTTCTCTTCAACTCTGTCTCTTCTACCAAAAATGAAACAAACAAACAAAACATTAGTTCCTCATTTCAAGGCAGGAAGAAGCTCTTTCTCAGAGAACATATAATTAGGACACTAAATCTTTGCTCATGGGGACTAGTCCCTGTTCCCCTGGAAATTTAACACTCATACAAAGTTGCTCTGTGATGAGAAACATGTGTTTTATCAGTCTTAGGATTGATATTTCACATTTTCACCCTTAAGAAATGAGGATACAATATAATTAAAGGTATTTAAAAATATCTGTAGGTCAGGCATTCATATAGTTACCATTTTCTCACATGTTCAAACTTGGTTGTTTTTCTGGTGGTATGACTGAGCAACTATAGTCAATACCAGCCAATAAATTGATTGTGACACATGGGAGGACAGAATATATGTCTTATTTATTGTCTAAAAATTATCTATTCTGGTAAGATAAAAATAGTATAAAAGTGTGGGGCTAGCAGCTTGGTAGAAAATTTCAGGAACAATATGGAGCATTTCTTTTTTTTAATTTTTTTTTTATTATTATGTTATGTTACTCAGCATACATTATATCATTAGTTTTTGATGTAGTGTTCCACGATTCATTGTTTGCGTATAACACCCAGTGCTCCATTCCGTACGTGCCCTCTTTAATACCCATCACCAGGCTAACCCATCCCCCCACACTCCTCCCCTCTAGAACCCTCAGTTTGTTTCTCAGAGTCCATAGTCTGTCATGGTTCGTCTTCCCCTCCGATTTCCCCCCCTTCATTTTTCCCTTCCTGCTATGTTCTTCTTTTTTTTTTTTTTTTTTTTTTTAACATATAATGTACTGTTTGTTTCAGAGGTACAGGTCTGTGATTCAACAGTCTTGTACAATTCACAGCGCTCACCATAGCACATACCCTCCCCAAATGTCCATCACCCAGCCACCCCATCCCTCCCACCCCACCCCCCACTCCAGCAACCCTCAGTTTGTTTCCTGAGAGGAGCATTCTTTTAAGAAATGTTGCATTGTTAAAGCTTTGGGTAGCACATAGATTGAAACTGCATGGAAGAATAAAGATACTGGTGATACTGATGCCATGATGAAGTTGCACAGTTTTTGTCTTTCTGCCATAACCAACTAAAACTGGAACAATATTCGGATACTAGACAACTGGCAACACAGGTCTGTGATCCATAAGAGAGGAGGAACAGAGGTAGCTCTATCCTGGGATCAGATTTCAAAGTGGAGTCACTGTTTGGTCATGCACTGAGGGGTATCCAAGCAGAGCCCTAGGTACATACTGAGTTGAGAAAACAAAGATCTGATTTTAAGAAAATAAGTCACTGAGAATTTCTGAAGTTGATTACTGCAAAACAAGGCAGCTATGCAGAAAAAAGTTCCAAAAATCTGCACAGGGTCCCCTTGAATCTATTACTAAATAATAAGCTGTGCCTGCCTAGGGTGAAAGCCTATGAAGCCAGGTAAAGAATGTCAGAGAAGCTGAAAACTTAACAATTCCTGAAGCTCACACAGGGTTGGGACACATTTCAGTGTATCCAGGGTAGAAAATCCCTCTGGAACACCAGGAATTTAACAGAAATTTCAGAAGCGTAAAGCCTTAGTAGTATGGCTAAAATAGCTCTGGATTAAAAGCTGCTAGAGAACATTGCTGCTATAAATATTGGGGTGCATGTGCCCCTTCGAGAATCACTATTTTTGTATCCTGTGGATAAATACGTAGTAGTGCAGTGGCTTGGTCGTAGGTTAGTTCTATTTTTAACTTTCTGAGGAACCTCCATACTGTTTTCCAGCACCAGCTTGCATTCCCATCAACAGTATAGGGGGGTTCCCTTTTCTCCACAACTTCTCCAACATTTGTTGTTTCCTGAGTTGTTAATTTTAGCCATTCTGACTGGTGTGAGGTAGTATCTTATTGTGGTTTTGATTTGTATTTCCCTGATGCCGAGTGATGTTAAACATTTTTTCATGTGTCTGTTGGCCATTTAGATGACTTCTTTGGAGAAATAGCAGTTCATGTCTGCTGCCCATTTCTTGACTGGATTTTTTGGGTTTTTTTGGGGGGTGTTGAGTTTGATAAGTTCTTTTTTTTTTTTTTTAAGATTTTATTTATTTGACAGAGACACAGAGAGAGAGGGAACACAAGCAGGGGGAGTGGGAGAGGGAGAAGCAAGCTTCCCCGCAGAGCAGGGAGCCCGATGCGGGGCTCGATCCCAGGACCCCTGGATCATGACCTGAGCCGAAGGCAGACGCTTAACGACTGAGCCATCCAGGCGCCTCTGATAAGTTCTTTATAGATCTTGGATACTAGTCCTTTATCTGAAATATCATTTGCAAGTATCTTCTCCCATTCTGTAGGTTGCCTTTTAGTTTTGTTGATTGTTTCCTTTGCTGTGCTTTTTATCTTGATGAAGACCCAATAGTTCATTTTTGCTTTTGTTTCCTTTGCCTCTGGACATGTATCTAGTGAGAAGTTGCTGTGGCTGAGGTCAAAGAGGTTGCTGCCTGTATTCTCCTCTAGGATTTTGATGGATTCCTGTCTCACATTTTTAGGTCTTTCATCCATTTTGAATTTATTTATGTGTATGGCATAAGAAAGTGGTCTAGTTTCATTCTTCTATATATTGCTGTCCAGGTTTCCCAGCACCATTTGTTGAAGAGACGTTTTTCCATTGAATATTCTTTCCAGCTTGGTTGAAGATTAGTTGACCATAGAGTTGAGGGTCCATTTCTGGGTCTCTGTTCTATTGATCTGTGTGTTTGTTTTTGTGCCAATACCGTACTGTCTTGATGATTACAGCTTTGTAGTACAGCTTGAAGTCTGGAATTGTGATGCCTCCAGCTTTGCTTTTCTTTTTCAATATTGCTTTGGCTATTCAGGATCTTTTCTGGTTCCATACAAATTTTAGAAGCAGCAATGTCCACAATAGCCAAAATATGGAAAGAGCCCAGATGTCCATCCACTGACAAATGGATAAAGAAGATGTGGTGTGTGTACACACAAAATACATATACATATAATGGAATATTACTCAGCCATCAAAAAATGAAATCTTCCATTTGCAATGATGTGGATGGAACTAGAGTATATTATGCTAAGCTAAGTAAGTCAGAGAAAGGCAAATATCATATGATTTCACTCGTATGTGGAATTTAGAAACAAACAGAGAGGGAGGCAAACCATAAGAGACTCTTAACTATAGGTAACAAACTGAGGGTTGCTGGAGGGGAGATGGGTAGGGGGAAGGGGTAACTGGGTGATAGGAATTAAGGCAGGTGCTAGTTGTAAGGAACACAGAGTGTTATATGCAAATGATGAATCACTATATGTTAATTAACTTGAATTTAAATAAATTTAAAAAACTCCCCACCAAAAAAAAAAAGCTGTTAGAGATCTTTCTAAGCAAACTTCGAAAATATGAAACTAATTTGATAGTAACATAATTGCCAGCCAAAACAAAATTCCATACAGTATAAAGAAAATAATAACATCCAGACACTCAACATCACAAGTCAGTCATCACATAAAAAAATTACCAGACATATAAATAAATTGGAAAATGTGACCCATAGCTGGGAGAAAATTCAGTCAATAGAAATAGACCCAGGAAGGAGAGAAATAAAGCATCTAGCAGATAAAAACTTTAATAATGTTATAAAAATATGAATACGAATTAAAGGAAGACACAAACATTAAGAGAAATGGAAGGTATAAAAAAAACAATTTGCTACTTCTGGTAATCAAAGATACAGTATTTGAAGACTCCACTGGATGAGCTTTTTAGCAGATTAGACACTGCAGAAAAAAAAAAAAAACACATCAATTAGCTTAAAGATAGCAAGAGAACTACCAAAATGAAGCAGTGAAAGGAAAATACATAGAAAAAAAAAATCAAATAGACTTAGTGATGTCTCGGAAAATATCAATCAGTCTAACAAATATGGGAGACTGATGAAAAAATATTTGAAGAATTAATGGCTAAAACTTTTCCAAACTGGATGGAAACTCTAAACACAGAATTCCAAGAACTTCAAAGAAACAGAGTATCAAATAGAATATTCAGATATTCAAACAGAATAGGTACAGATTGCACCACGGTGAAACCGAAGTAGAATTCCTGAAAGTCAGTGATGACCAAAACACTATTAAAGACTGCCAGAGAAAAAAGAAAGCAGAGAATTACCACACACTTTCTATCAGAAACTCAAGCCACAAGACAGACAATGGAACACCGTTAAAATGGTGAAAGAAAAAAAAAAAATCTGTTAATAGAAAATTCTATGTCCGGAGAAAGTATCCTTCAAAAATAAAGACAAAATGCTTTGTCAGGCACATAAAACCTGAAAGAAATCGTTGCTGGCAGACACCATGGCCCACTTATAAATCCGTTCAACGATATGAAAACAGTGTTTTTGTTTTTAAGAAAGAAAATGTAGATCCCAAAAAATGACATGAAAATTTCATTTTTATCACTGAGAGAAAAAAGCTTTATGAATAGATTTTTATCCAGATAGCCTGTAACACTTAGAAGAGAAAGTAGCATCGTCACTAGCCAGTATAAACTTAGAAACAACAAAGACATGGCAGACTCACTCGCTCTTTTCCCTGTCGGTTTACTGGAGAGACAGACTAAGAGCATGTGACAAACACAGTGTATCTTGATTTCCAAACTCACCTTAACAAGCTCCCTTCTGACCCCCTCTGGGCAAGATGAAAAAAAAATTATATATGATGACAGTACACTTGAGTGTTTTCTTAGCTGATTCATGATTAAGGATTATAATCTGAAAGGTTGATGAAAGAAGAGGAAAAATGTGAACAAGTTTTTTTTTTTTAAGATTTTATTTATTTATTTATTTATTTGAGAGGGAGAAACAGCATGAGAGGGGAGAGGGTCAGAGGGAGAAGCAGGCTCCCTGCTGAGCTGGGAGCCCGATGCGGGACTGGATCCCAGGACCCTGGGATCATGACCTGAGCCAAAGGCAGTTGCTTAACCAACTGAGCCACCCAGGCACCCTGAACAAGTTTTTTGATAAGTACAAGTTTTCAGTTATTGAGGGGAAACAAAATCCTTGTTAGATGTCAGATATTCTTTTATAGAATTGTGGAAGAAACATTGATGAAAGTAAATAAACTCTGTCCTTCAGTAACATACTTTTCTTATGTCTTCAGTGTCTATGTCACTATATTTCCCTGTGGTTTTATGTCTTTGTATTTTGGGGAAAGAAGTATAGCTTTTGGACTTAAAAATCTCTTAAAACCTTTTATAGTTTCAATGATCTGTTTTTCTGAATTTCCATAAATAGTCTCAAGCCTATTTTGTCCACTCACATACTCTAAAGTGGAGAGCTAAGACCACAGATAATAACTGGGAACTGCATTTACCAGAGTAATAAATAAAACCCCAGATACCTTGTCTAAATTTGAAACTCAATTTAGCATTTTATAATAACTTGTTTTTGCAAGATTTTTCTGAAGCAGTTAAAAAAACCTATTATAAACTCTAGGTAAAGGCAAATCATTTAATTAAACATGCTGCATCTGCCTAGGTACACACTAGATGGAAAATTAGAAGGCTTTTAAATATTTAAGAGGGAGGAATATAAATTGGCAAGAGAATATTATTAGAGAAGACAGGATGCATAAAGAACAGTCAAACAGAGATTAATTATTTCTCTCCTCCCCCAAAATAGTAGACATAATTACCAAAGATGATGAAGTTCAAGGCATGAGTATTGCTCCATCTTATCTTTGATTACTCCTTTTTCTCTTCTTTCTTTCATTGATTTAAAGAATATTTACTGGTGAAATATAAAAGATGGTACGTCTGATTTCACACACACACACACACACACACACACACACACACACACACACACACCATGAGTACTGACATTCCCCAGAGAGGCCTATATGCCTGAGTGTGTAGCCAAGAAGCAAAACCAAGCAAAGTAAGAATATTTGCTGGAGACTTCTAAAGATGATGAGTGTTAAATTGCTTCACAGAAGGACATATCAAGACAATTATTTGAGGGACCTAAATCTCTTTATTAGTTTATTACTGGTTCTTAAATAGCAGTCTTATCAAATAAGCCAAATTTATATGATCACTTTCTTATTTATCCTCCATATCACATAGGCAAACACTTAAAAATATTCTATGAATAAAAAGCTTATCCTGGAAATTTTCTTGATTGGACACTTAACACTTTCTCTTGTGATCTGATGTCACATAGGACTCCACTGTCACCTCAAAGTAATAACATTTCAGCCTCTGACTGATCAGTTATGCATAAGAAACAGAATCATAAGTTTTATGACTTGGAATATAAAACTAAGATTGTTCCTTTAAGAGAGAACTTTTTGAATCTATTAAAAGGCCCCAAGAGAAATGGTAACACTCAGAAGTCTGGCTGTGGGGGAAGAAAGAATATTAACTCCCATCGTTCAATTACTATCTATATGCTGGTGATGCTTAAATATGTATCTCTAACTCAGATCTCTCCCCTGAGATTCAAACCCACATGCCTCAGTGCCTGTTGACATTTCTACTCAGATGTGTCACCAGCAACTAGCATTCCACTTTGCAAAAACTGAACTTGTTTCCTCCCCAAGACCTTCACTTCCTCTCATGTTCTCTGTCTCTCTGAATGGCTCCAAATGCATAATGGGATTAAAATCGGATGGGCCCTGCTGGGACAGGTTGGCATTGGGTGGGGAGAGAGGGAAAAATGGAATCTTACATGGTAGTCATTGATCTTTCCCCGAAACAGCACTTGTTAATTCTTTTAGGAAATTTTACACCTGGGGGCGCCTGGGTGGCTCGGTCGGTTAAGCGTCTGACTCTTGATTTTGACTCAGACCATGATCTCAAGGTCATGAGATTGAGCCCCACGTCTGGCTTTGTGCTGGGCATGGAGCTTGCTGGGATTCTCTCTCTCCCTCTGTCTCTGCCCCACCCACCCCTACCTGTGTACGCTTTCTCCCCGCCCCCCACAAAAATTACACCTGGAAAAAATACTCTATAAAATGTTACAAAATGTTTGTAGCGAATTTTAGCTACTATCAAGTATTTTGTCTACCACAATTGTAAAAGTCATAAAGAGGGCACCTGGGTGGCTCAGTCAGTTAAGTGTCTGCCTTCGGCTCAGGTCATAAACCCAGGGTCCTGGGATCGGGCCCCACGTCAGGAGCAGGGAGCCTGCTTCTCCCTCTCCAGCATCCCCTGCTTGTATTCTCTCTCTTGTTGTGTCTCTCTCTGTCAAATAAATAAAATCTTTAAAAAAATAAAATAAAATAAAAGTCATAAATATTTCCAGTTCTGGGATTTGTGATAATATTTGGAGGTGTATTGTAATGTGAGATACAGAATTTGAAGAAGCTGTGTGGGGGTGTGGACCATCAAGTCCCTTGCTTCTGTGCTTAAGATGACACAACCTCTTAGATTCTCCAAGACACAAACCTAAGCGTTTTCCTGAATTACTCCTTCTCTGTCCCTCCTATCTTGTAATTAGTCATTAGCTACATTTGATTCTATCTCTCAAGTATTGAAAGGAGTCTAGGGTGGGATTTTGTTCACAGAAAACTACTCTTCTCTTCTTTTTGCTGCTCCAAGGTTTCTCAGTCATGTGAGCATAGACAAAAGTAGGAAGAGCTGAATGGGAAACAAGGTATCACATGGTAGTTTATTAGTGATGTTCACCAAGTGCTTACAGATTTCCACCTTCCAGGCTCTGGGTTGGACGGCATTTCCCCACCATATTCTGAAGGTAAGCCTTTCTTTAGACAATGAGATGTGGAGGGAACTGACATGTATCCCTTCCCATTGGATCCTTTCAAAGCCAATGAGGGATTCATCACATCCCCCTCTCACTTCTGCAGTAATCTGGGAAGCACATGCTGACATACAGCTTTACCGTCCCTGAGCCATGAGCAACTGTGGTGGGCACAGTCCCCAGCAGCCCACACTGAAATAAACTTTCAGTGTGTTAAGCTGCCATCATTTGGGGTTTGTTTATTTTGACAATATAAACCAGTCTGCCCTGACTGAGATTTATCGTTTAACTGACAGTTGAAAAAATACCTAATATTTGTCTCCTTCCCGCCCTCCATGGAGGATTTCTCAGATGCAAGTTGCCTGAAGAGTAGTAGCTTAAGTCACGTTTCTCACTTCTTTACCCATTTAGTAAAAAACACCTGGGACTGCAGAGGACATGGTTTCCAGCAGCCATCTGACAAAAGGACGACAGGTCTGTACCTATGTCCCCAATAATCTTCATCCAAACCATAGAAAAGGACTCCTTTGTGAAAATTTCATCAGCATGTTTGTGGTCACTTCATACCTCTTGCCTTCTCCCACATCTCAATATTGGGGTGTATACATTCAGACATGACTGTAAGGAAGTAGAATAATGACCACATCTCTAAAGGGGCCCTGCATTCCATCATCTGGGCAAGATTTGCTGGCTTTCCTTCAGAGACCAGGCTCTCCTGTGCTTATCTAATGGAGACAGAAGGTGAAAGATGAAGACGCACATTGCTCTTGTTCATCAGGGCATAAAAACTTTAATCATTAGTAAATATGGTTCCTTTAGTATCTTAGAGTTTGACTGATAATGTTAGCTACTCCTTTCTTAGGGAGGAGTTAGAAAGCTATGAGAAGAGATATACTGGACATGTGGGTGAAAAGTTTCTTCCATCTTACAGGAAAGGCAGATATTTAAAATGAGGAGGATAATTCCACCTCTCTCAGATCTCTCTAATTTATTGACATTTCTCTACCCTTACATCCCCTGAAGGGGTTCAGGCCATCATGTTTCCTCATTTGGATCATACCAACAGAACTCTGCAACGCTCCCTGATTCCGTTTATAGTCTTCTTCAGTCAGTGTTCTATATTATAACTCAAGTGATATTTTTCTAGAAATACAAATCAAAACCTTCAGGATCTTGGTTAGAATCCTTCATTGCTTTCTGTTGCTCTAAGGATAAGGTTTAAATGTCCCTGTTATGACCTACAGGAGTCCCCAGGATCTGCTTCTTCCTTCACCCCCTTGCCTCATCTTGTACCACTGCTCTTACAGTTTATTACAACCACACTAAACTTCCGGTTATTCAAAAGCACTACATTCCCTCTGGGCAAATTGAATTTACCATTCCATGTTCTGGAACAATCCTCCCTTTTTTCATTGACTATCTAATGTCTACTAATTCTGCTGGTTTCAAATTTAAATATCCTTCCTTCCGGAAAACCTTGATTAACTGCTCTATGCAGAAATTATAGCAAAAATGATCCTGGTACTTCTCACATGTGGGAAGTTTTATTTCTCCTACCCTTACTGCTGTCCTGTGAAGGCCTAGAGGTAGATGACCTAGGCAAGGGGTACTCTAGAATTTAGGGTGAAACTTGGGTTCATCTTTCCTAATATTATATAGCGGTAGGATGGCAGATGGTACTTGGGAGTGCGGGCCTGTTGAGATAAAGCTCATGAAGGTCCACTTCAGTTCTGTATGTGTAGGCCCTGGCCTAATGGGGCTCACAGAAGGACCAGGCCCAGGGCACCACGTAGAGCATTAGGACAAAGGTCCTGTAATAGTAAACAGCAGACATTTTTCTAGTCTTAAAAATGCTTCAGTCCCCTAAATCTAATCCTTTCTCTTTAATTACATTTAACTTAAGCCTCCACATTTTCTCTGTTCACGTTCTTCCTTCGATTTACAAATACACTCATGAATCATTTTCTCCAATTCATTACCGTTCAGGTTGCTGTCTGTCCCATCTGTCTCCTTCCTCTTGTCAACACATCCTCAATAGGGTAAACCAGACCAGTTACCCTCAGTCACTCCAGGTTCACTTAATTCACAGCCAAGGATGATTTGACCCCACCTTAGCTTGTGATTCAGACTGACTCAGTGCTCAGGAAACTTCATGTTGGTGACATGCCCCCTACTACGGCCTTACATGATCTCTCCGTGGTGTATGATTGAGTTAATATCTTTCTCCTTGAATTTTTTTTTTTAACTGCTAAGAGAAGTACTGTTTGGATTCTACTTCCCTTTAAGCTATTTCTTCTGGGAAAGTAAAGTTCTACTGTTTGAAAAAAAATTAATTTTTGCTCTAATTTTTTTCATTGTTTCTTAAATAAGTTCTTAAAATAGCCTCACAACTGTATTTCCAGCCACAATTCAGTTAAAAATTTTTTAATGCTTAGTGTATGATGAGCACTTGGCTAGAATTAATATGAAGATGAATTAGATACAGTCCCTGAGCAGTGGAAATCCCCTTGGAGGATCTGATTCAGTAGGTCTGAAATGGGATATGAGAATCTGTCTTTGAGCAAGAGTCCCAGGTGACTGGATGGATTCAGGAAACACTGGTCTGGAATAGTAGTTCTCAAACTTTAGTGTCTGTACGCATCTTTAGGGACTTGTGTTAAAATAGCAGATTTCAGGGCTCTATCCTTCCACAGTCAGATTTAGTAGGATTCAGATTGAGCTCATATTTTGGAATTTTTTAACAAGCCCTCCAAGTTATTCCTGTACAAGGGGTATGAAGACAGTTCTATAAGAAACTGTTGAAACAGCAGGCAGAAAAGAGATGGCAAGAACGTACAGTGAGGATAGACAAATACTTTGTCTCCTTTGGTTCTGTTAGATTCTCTGCCTTTTCCCTCCTGGACCGCTTTTCAATGAGTTCTTTCAGAACGACTGAGTTAGTTTATGGGAACCCAAGGCCCTTAGCTAATACCAAGAGCCTTAGTATAAAGATTTATTTAACTAGACTCAGGATTGAAGAAGTCTTTTTCCTGGGCGGCTGGGTGGTTCTTGATTGCAGCTCTGGTCATGATCTCAGGGTTGTGAGATCAAGCCCCAGATTGGACACCGCACTCAGTGGGGAGTCTGCTTGAGATTCTCTCTCCCTCTCCCTCTGTCTGGGCTTGCATGCACACACGTGTGTGTGCTCTCTCTTTCTCAAATAAATAAATGAATCTTAAAAAATAAAAAGAAAAGGCCTTATTCGTAGCCAGGAAGCTCCCACTGTTACATAGTCAATGAAGGACTGCCTGCCTCCTCCCATCTACCTTATAGATATGGAGAGTAGGGAAAGCAAAGTCCCTCTCCAGGAGCACACTCCCTGCAGTCCCACTGTGCCTGGCCTAAGCACTCCTCCCTGTGGGCTGGTGAAGGCTGGGAGGATTTCATATGCTTGGCTACTTACCTGTCTATAAATTTCCCTAATAAACCTTACCCAGGCGTTTGGATTGTGGTGTGTGTTCCTGTGTCCCCTGTGTGGCCGTTGCTAACCACAGTGGACACATCACGTGTATAGCCGTATGGCTTTAAGGAATGGATGGAAAAGTTCTAAGAGGCCATCGTGGTAGTAGAACATCCTCCCAGTCACGACTGCAGATCACCAAGATGGCTGGTGACAGAGTGATCAGGTCATTGATCAGACTAAAATGCCTCGTACCTGTGGAGTTGGGGTATTCACGAGCCATCATATCTGTAGATTCTCCAGACCACTAAAACTCACAAGTGAAGGGATCATTTGGAAATTCTAGGAAAATGGATGAGCGTCAGGGTAATTCAAAAGGTAAAAGGTAACACAAGCAAAGTACTATAATAAAGTTGCTAGTAGCCAGGGGAAAGAGGCAGAGCCTGGAAAGATCCAGCAGGAGTGTGTGCACAGAGGGTCAGCACATAGAGCCAAAGATATGTATTCTCTGGAAGCTGCTCCCATAGGTAAGGAAAGTAGATGGGAACACAGAAAAGATAAGATTAGGACCTTTGTAGAGACCAAACACAGACGTCAGAGAGATGCAGGGACACGCTCAGCAAGAATCAGAGTGGAGTGAGGGCCAGGTTCTCACCCGAGGCCCCATTTTCCATTCCCCACCCCAGGGAGAGGCCTTACATAAGGCTTCTGTATTGGAGCTTTTAAAGCTGTTGCTGGTTATTTTATCTCGACTGCCTTACTGTTCTTTTGTTAGACTGTATAATTGATTTGGACTTTCTGAGTTTCTTAAATCCAGCACTAGTGAGAGGACAGGATGGTAGGATGAAATCATTATGACCCCTGCTGATGGATTCTATTACTGTACATTTGGCTAGGGGCATTGCTGAGAAATGACTATAATCCTAAAACGTGCCACAGTCATGCGATTGAAACAATACTGCTTTCCAGGAGTAGAGAAATGAATTGGTCTCTAAATAAAAGACTTAATGCAGGCAGGGATGTTATATAACACTGTTTCTCAGTTTAACAACCTTATCTGACTAGTTAAAAAAAAGTCACTAGTACTTAGTACTTCACTGTGGATTGTCAGGTCTGTACAGAAAAGTGTCCACTGTTGTTCCTACAGTCACATGGATCATAATGGTGACGAAACAGATCACATCTGTTACTGGCACCTGGTCTGCAGCCTTGGTCCAGCTTTTTTCCCCATATTCCCGCACAGAGAAGAGTAGGCTAAGTTTCCTTTCTTTTGTATATTTAGTGTGCGGTGACTGTCCGGAGCTCCACAGCTTGGGGAGACACTAGCATACTGTGGATTGCTTGATGGAGTCCAAATGTTGCATCATATGGCCTTTAAAAAACAATTCTTAGTTTGAAATTTTTAAACATATACAAAAGAGGAAGATAATATATTAAACCACCATATCTATTTCCTATAATATCAACATATACATTCTTAGATCAACATTTATCCACAGTCTGATGTCCTTGTTTCATTTATACTGCCATGGTTTTTTCCTAACAATATTTTAAGCAAATCTCCGATGAATATTCATAATATTTTTAGAGTGGCCCCACCAAGGAAACTGCTTGCATTTGCATGCCATTCAAATATAGTCAACTAAAGGTGGGTGGGTCTTTTATAAGGACAAAAATCGAAGGCCCTCTTGAGAATATGTGGGCATCAGCCCCAAATGATATTCCCTAGTTTGTGAGAGCAAACTACTAGCCTTACAGCCACCACCTAAATCAAAAGTGACTCAGTGCCTGACTGGCCTCCTTAGGGATTGGTGACCGCATATGCCACACTTGGCAGTTTTACTGTAACAAGTCATCATGCAAGTGGCCAAGGTTAAATGGGATCCCCAAAGCAAGAACTCAGAAATATTTTACCCATCAGTAAAATAAGCCATGTCCTTTACCTTCACTGTACCTTTCAAAGTAAATATTATAATCGTAGTCTGGGAATCGTCTTGGTGATTGGTGCTCTTGCTTGTGAGACTTACCAGTACTCACTGGCACGTGGCATTTGAATTGGAGGATTTTCTCCCCCAGCTGGCTGGTACCTACACTTTGAACAGTGACTGCCAGCCTATCCAGACGTATAGAAGTCTCCCGATGGAGATTCCCTGACTTTACATCCCCATCCTTCAGTGGGCCGTCTGTGAACCTGTCTGTAAGTTGAAAGCTCACAGAGGCTAATGAAAATGGGTGTCAATTACGGACAGAGTTTGGTCCTGCTTCTCTTACATTTGTCTTTATGATAGTAGTGCAAAGACTTGCATATTCTCATAGCTATAGGGGTGAATTTGTACCTGAATGTGAATGTGGTTATGGCTCAGCAAAATCCTGGACTTGATATACACAGTTCTCCAGAGTTGGATTCTCTTCTCAGTCTTATCCCTTGAGCTTCTTATACCCACTGTGTCCAGAAGCTCCTGTGAAATGTTTGCTTTTGCTTAAACTAATTCCTCTACATGCAATAAATACCTCCCTCACTTCATTTCTGCACCTCCAAATCTTAATAATTTTTCTAGGACCAGGTAAAATGTACTCATACTTTCTTTTCTTACCTCTTATATAACTTTACTTATATTTCTTTTATGACACATTTTTCATTGTATTATAAACATTTATGCTCATAACAGACTTTTAACATCTTGTATCAAGAATTGAGTTGTAGGGGATTGCATTCTGGGAAAGAAGCATCAACAAGAACATTTCTGCACTGGTGGAGACCATACTTTAGTAGGGTGGCTGGACAATTAACTGCTGTCGTAGAGCATGGTAAGAACTCTAATAGGAATATGTGAGGGGTACTGTGGGAGAGCAGGAGGAGGGTAGCTTCCACCGTTGACCTTAGTTAAAGGACTCAGAAAGAAGTGATGCCTGAACACAGACTGGAAGGGTGTCAGCAGTTCCAACATAGAGAGGAAGATATGCCAAGCCAGTGTATTACAGGACCTCTGTCTGTTGTGGATTGTGAGCTCCTTGAAGGCAGGAATGGTTCCAGTCTGTAAGGTCTCAGAGCACTTCTGTGCTTGGCATAAAGGACAGGTTTAATAAATAATGTATTGTCTGAAGGAGAATTTTAGAATAAGTGTGGTCAAATAGCATATGGAATTTGGGCAATAAAATGATAGGAGGGTGCAAGTGAATACTTTAGACCGTTACTTATATTAGTCCTGCCATTATAGAAATTGGGGTTAAAAACTTGGGAATACGGCACAACTCTTGTGTTTGCATTTAGCTTCTCTGAAGACTTACACTGTTTCTACCACCATTAAGAGCCCTATTCTTTTATGCAAAGTGGATATTACTGATCTGTGACCTGTAGTTTACACATGATGATAATGAGGTTTCTGAGCCTCCCACGATCCTCATTTTCTCTGTTTAGTCAAAAGGTACACATTTACAAGGCCATCAGCTGGGTCAAGAGTGCCAGCTTGGTTGAGGGAGAACTTTCACCTCATTAGCACTAATCTTCTCAGAAAAAACAATCGGAATAGGTTATAAAAATCATGTTTTTTTTTTGTTTTTTTGTTTTTTTTTTTTTTAAAGATTTTATTTATTTATTTGAGAGAGAAAGAATGAGAGAGAGCGAGTACATGAGAGGGGGGAGGGTCAGAGGGAGAAGCAGACTCCCTGCCGAGCAGGGAGCCCGATGCGGGACTCGATCCAGGGACTCCAGGATCATGACCTGAGCCGAAGGCAGTCGCCTAACCAACTGAGCCACCCAGGCGCCCTAAAAATCATGTTTTTAAAAAACCAAAAAAAAAAAAAAGGGGGAGGGTTTTGGACATAGGAATTTAGAGTTAGAGCATGGGGCCCAGGACTTAGCCCTGTATTTCTGTTTTATACTGGGCAGTTTGATTCCTTGCTTCTCACTCAAATTTCCAGAAAGTTGTCTGTGCAAGTGGTGTTCACTTTTCACCGGTGGCTCACACCTGAATCAGCCTTGGTACAGACTTCTACCTGCACCTCCTTACTAAGAGTGCTTTCCCTAACGTCATCTGGTGCCATTTATCAAGAACACTTTGACTTCTCTTTAGTACCCGGTCCCTTTGACTACTCCACCCTACTTAAAACTGTCTGGGTTCTTTGTTGGTTTTCTAGTTTTGTTTTGCCTTGTTTTTGTTTCTGTTTTTCGTGTTTTTTTTTTTTTAACAAAATCTCGCTCCTTCTCAGGTTTGTTTTTTGTTATTCTTCTTCAGAGATTTATCTTCAGATATTTCCTATTTTCACTTTAATACCCTTTCTGATAAATTTAATCTTCTTTCCTCGCTTATGAACATTGACAGAACTAAAATATAATTTTAATCTGGCTTCTGGCCTCTAGATTCCTTTATCCAACTCTACTTGAATGTCCCTTTGAACATGCAAATATAGCGTATCCAGCACTGAAGTCCATCGAGATTTTCTCTTTAGTACCCACCTAGGTGGCTCAAGTCTGAAAGCCTGGAGAGGTGTCCTGTGTTCTATGTTCACCTTCATATCTTCTGTGCCCTGTTGCTTCTTAGCAGCTCCACTGCTTTTAGTGGAAACCCTGAACTGCTTTCAGCCTCCTAATTCACCTCCCTCCAGTCTTTCCCCCCCTCTAAACTCTTTTCCTAACTGTTGCCAGAGTGTTTTTTTAAAAAACAGATCTAAGAACGTTATGTACCTACTAAAATGATCTTTATGGCTTCCCATTGTGCCAGGCTGCCTTTCAACCTCCTCAGCTTTCCGTAAAGATCGTCTGTAATCTGGCTGCTCACATCGTAATCTGCTTAGATGCCATTACATTCTTGTACTTCAGCCACTCTTGGATCCCGAGGTTCAATGATCAGACAGAAATCTGTTCCTTATTATATACTGATGCTGCTGGCTTGATTGCCCTGCGCAGTTCTTTACCTAACTAACCTCATTGGTCCTTAAAATTTTAATCATCTACCTTTTGGTAGCCCTTCCTGACATATATACACAGCTAAACTGGATTAGCTACCTTTTTAAAAATGTATTTTCATTAGCATTCTGTACTCTAAATTTTGTTTATTGTCTGTCTCCTCACTATTCTGTTTCTCCTTAGAACTGGCCCTTGCCTTAGTTTTCTTTCTCCTCTAGGGCCCAGCATTATATATAAACAAAATAACTCCTCATCATCTTCTGAGTGAATGGATCTATGGCTTATAACCAGCTATGCACTTGTTAAAGTGTGACAAAATCACTAACTCTCTATTGGGGGGGGGTCTCCATTTCTCAAATAAGAATTATAGTAATATCTACCTCACAGGATTGTGATGATTAAATGTTGCACATGAATAGATTTTGAAACTGTAATGCACTGTTTTAAAAAAAATTTCAAATCAGAGCTCAATCCTTGGTTATAGTCCTTAGTCAATACAAGTGTGTTTACATTTCTCAAATATGTTTGGATTTCATAAAATTTACATGCCTTAGAAGAAGATAGACATGGCAATCACTTTTCACAGTCTGAAAATATGAATAAAAACAGATGCACTTTATTGAGCCATTGCATTTGAGAGTAGAAATACAAATAAAAGCATGATAAATTAATTTGTTCAGAATAAAGCTCAAGTATGGGTGTTTATATATATATGTATGTATATATATATATGTATGTATATATAAATATATTTATAATATGATGTATCAGACATATACATATGATTTGGATGTCATCCTCTTGCAAATAAGTTGTGAAAATAACAGCCCAAAAGAACAGCTTTATATAGCGCCTTCCCTTAAATTCATCTGTTTTTCTTCAGACCACACAGCTCTTAAAGTGGAAAATAAGGCAAATACACTGCATTTGAAAGCTTTCTCTGCAGGATGACTCAGTCTTCTGGCTATATTGTTCATTCTGTTTTTCCTTATAGAGCCACTAGGAGGTCAATTTAAAGTTTTTAGGAAGTCATTGTGGTCACCTCTCCATTTACTGCTTAAAATAAATAACAAAAGAGTTAAATGGTCATCCTCCAAGTGCTGTTCCATTCAGAAAATGACCAAGCAAAACACACTGTCACCTTTAGCACTATATTCTTGTAGAGCTGGTATTTTCAAGGTAAAATCTACTTTCTTTATTGATTAAAGCAGGTTCCTGTTTCTCTGCAGTCAGAGTCAGGGAATTAGAGCTGGGAGCATTGGATTCTTCTCTACCTCCCGTGTCACAGGGTATTCACTCAGGTCCATTAGACTGCAGAAGCTTTAGAGTCTCATTTCTAGGGTCAGTCAACTCTGAGGTCCCTGTAGTATTCAGGAAAGAATTGTCTTTGACCTACAGTATTTTTTTCCTTATTCTGGAGAAATAGGAAAAAAAATTTTTTTTTACAGCAACATGTTGAATGACAATTCCAGAGCATGGCAAGTTAGATTTCATGAAAGTTTATGGAGGATGTAGAAGAGGAAAAAGTTTTCCTCCACCTTCTTAGGTTCTGCATCTGAAGTCCATAAATTTAAATGACAAAAGATTGACAGGAGAAACAGTTCATTATGTATGCATATGGGGGCCTTCAAAGAAAAATAGTGAAAATCCAAGTAAGTGGTTAGACCCCAGGGCTTATATATAAGCATTTTAACAAGAGCAATAAATCTGTGGAGTGGTGAAAAGACAAAGGCTTGGGCTTTTTGGGGCAGTATGTTATGGGAAGGTAACTATAAGGGGGGAAACTAATGGAAGATAAGGGTTATTTAGTAAGGTTCTGTTTATGCAGACTTGGTGTATCTCTGATGATGATTCATTCTCCCCTTCTTGGTACTGGAGTGGGGGGGCTCCTTCCAGGGGGAGAGGCAGAGAGGGGGAGGGCAGAGCATTTTTCTTGTATCTGCTTCATCTCAGTTGCCTTCAGCTTAAAATAATCCTTAGGCAAAGTGGCATATTTTGAGGGTGCATATTGCGATCCCCTTTAAGGGCATGTCTTGTCTAATTCATATATATGTAATTTTAACTGTCATCATGGTATGGAGCTGCAGATTTTTTTAGTGCTCCCTCAAGATAATAATTGATAATTGATTATTATAATTGATTGTAATCTGAAGATAATTGATTATTACAAGGCTCATTTAATATGCTTGAAAATATGATCAACCCCCTTTCTTTATTTTAAATTTAATTTTATTTTATTATGTTACGTTAGTCACCATACAGTACATCATTAGTTTTTGAAGTAGTGTTCCATGATTCATTGTTTTCGTTTAACACCCAGTGCTCCATGCAATATGTGCCCTCCTTCACACCCATCACTGGGCTAACCCATCCCCCCACCCCCCTCCCCTCTAAAACCCTTAGTTTGTTTCTCGGAGTCCATAGTCTCTCATGGTTTGTCTCCCCCTCCGATTCCCCCCCCCTTTATGTTTCCCTTCCTTCTCCTAATGTCCTCCATGCTATTCCTTATGTTCCACAAATAAGTGAAACCATATAATAATTGACTTTCTCTGCTTGACTTATTTCACCTAGCATAATCTCCTCCAGTCCCATCCATGTTGATGTAAAAGTTGGATATTCATCCTTTCTGATGGCTGAGTAATATCCCATTGTATATATGGACCACATCTTCTTTATCCATTCGTCTATTGAAGGGCATCTCAGCTCTTTCCACAGTTTGGCTATTGTGGACATTGCTGCTATGAACATTGGGGTGCATATGGCTCTTCTTTTCACTACATCTGTGTCTTTGGGGTAAAACGCAGTAGTGCAATTTCTGGGTCATAGGTTAGCTCTATTTTTAATTTTTTGAGGAACCTCCACACTGTTTTCCAAAGTGGCTGTACCAATTTGCATTCCCACCAACAGTGTAAGAGGGTTCCCCTTTCTCCACAACCTCTCCAGCATTTGTTGTTTCTTGCCTTGTCATTTTTTGCCATTCTAACTGGTGTAAGGTGGTATCTCAATGTGGTTTTGATTTGAATTTCCCTGATGGCTAATGATGATGAACATTTTTTTCATGTGTCTGTTAGCCATTTATATGTCTTCTTTTGAGAAGTGTCTGTCCATGTCTTCTGTCCATTTTTTGACTTGATTATTTATTTTCTGGGTGTTGAGTTTAAGAAGTTCTTTATAGATCTTGGATATCAAGCCTTTGTCTGTAGTGTCATTTGCAAATATCTTCTCCCATTCTGTGGGTTGCCTCTTTGTTTTGTTGACTGTTTCCTTTGCTATGCAGAAGCTTTTTATCTTGATGAAGTCCCAGAAGTTCATTTTTGCTTTTGTTTCACTTGCCTTTGGAGATGTATCTTGAAAGAAGTTGCTGTGGCCGATGTTGAAGAGGTTACTGCCTGTGTTCTCCTCTAGGATTTTGATGGATTCCTGTCTCACATTGAGGTCTTTCATCCATTTTGAGTTTATCTTTGTGTATGGTGTTAGAGAATGGTTGAGTTTCATTCTTCTGTATATAGCTGCCCATTTTCCCCAGCACCATTTACTGAAGAGACTGTCTTTTTTCCATTGCGTATTTTTTCCTGCTTTGTCGAAGATTATTTGACCTTAGAGTTGATAGTCCATATCTGGGCTCTCTATTCTGTTCCGTTGGTCTATATGTCTGTTTTTGTGCCAGTACCATGCTGTCTTGGTGATCGCGGCTTTGTAATATAGCTTGAAATCAGGCAACGTGATGCCCCCAGCTTTGTTTTTCTTTTTCAACATTTCCTTGGCGATTCGGGGTCTTTTCTGATTCCATACAAATTTTAGGATTGTTTGTTCCAGCACTTTGAAAAATGTCATTAGAATTTTGATAAGGATGGCATTGAAGGTTTAGATTGCTCTGGGCAGCATAGACATTTTAACAGTGTTTATTCTTCTGATCCATGAGCATGGAATGTTTTTCCATCTTTTTGTGTCTTCTTCAATTTCTTTCATGAGTGTTTTGTAGTTCCTAGAGTATAGATCCTTTACTTCTTTAGTTAGGTTTATTCCGAGGTATCTTATGGTTTTTGGTGCTATTGTATATGGAATCAATTCTCTAATTTCTCTTTCTACAAGTTGCATTGTTAATGTAGAAGAAAGCAACTGATTTCTGTGCATTGATTTTGTATCCTGCCATATTACTGAATTGCTGTATGAGTTCTGGTAATTTGGGGGTGGAGTCTTTTGGGTTTTCCACATAAAGTATCATGTCATTTGTGAAGAGAGAGAGTTTGACTTCTTCTTTGCCAATTTGAATACCTTTTATTTCTTTTTGTTGTCTGATTGCTGTTGCTAGGACTTCTAGTACTATGTTGAACAATAGTGGTGAGAGTGGGCATCCTTGGCATGTTCCTGATCTTAAGGGAAAGGCTCTCAGCTTTTCCCCATTGAGGATGATATTCACTGTGGGTTTTTCATAGATGGATTTTATGAAATTGAGGAATGTTCCCTCTATCTCTATACTCTGAAGAGTTTTAATCAGGAAAGGATGCTGTATTTTGTCAAATGCTTTTTCTGCATCAATTGAGAGGACCATATGGTTCTTCTCTCTCCTCTTATTAATGTGTTCTATCACATTGATTGATTTGCGAATGTTGAACCACCCTTGCATCCCGGGGATAAATCCCACTTGGTCGTGGTGGATGATCCTTTTAATGTATTGTTGGATTCTATTAGCTAGGATTTTGTTGAGGATTTTGGAATCCATATTCATCAGGGATATTGGTCTGAAATTCTCCTTTTTGATGGGGTCTTTGCTTGGTTTGGGGATTAAGGTAATGCTGGCCTCATGAAATGAGTCTGGAAGCTTTCCTTCTGTTTCTATTTTTTGAAACAGCTTCAGGAGAATAGGTATAATTTCTTCTTTGAATGGTTGGTAGAATTCCCCAGGGAATCCATTAGGCCCTGGATTCTTGTTTTTTGGGAGGTTTTTGATCACTGCTTCAATCTCGTTACTGGTTATTGGCCTATTCAGGTTGTCAATTTCTTCCTGTTTCAGTCTTGGTAGTTTATTGGTTTCCAGGAAGGTATCCATTTCTTCCAGGTTGCTTAATTTATTGGCATATAGTTGTTGATAATAATTTCTAATAATTGTTTCTGTTTCCCTGGTGTTAGTCGTGATCTCTCTGCTTTCATAATTTTATTAATTTGGGTCCTTTCTCTTTTCTTTTGGATAAGTCTGGCCAGTGGTTTATCGATCTTATTAATTCTTTCAGAGAACCAGCTTCTAGTTTCGTTGATCTGATCTTCTGTGTTTCTGGTTTCTAATTCATTGATCTCTGCTCTAATCTTAATTATTTTTCTTCTAATGTGTGGCTTAGGCATTGTTTCTTGCTTTTTCTCCAGTTCTTTAAGGTGTAAAATTAGTTGGTGAATTCGTGATTTTTCTATTTTTTTGAGTGAGACTTGGATGGCTGTGTATTTCCCCCTTAGGACTGCCTTTGCAGTGTCCCACAGGTTTTGGACTGATATGTTTTCATTCTCATTGGTTTCCATGAATTGTTTAAGTTCTTCTTTGATTTCCTGGTTGACCTAAACATTCTTGAGCAGAGTGGTCTTTAGCTTCTAAGTGTTTGAATTTCTTCCAAATTTTTTCTTGTGATTGAGTTCTAGTTTTAAAGCATTATGGTCTGAGAATATGCAGGGAATAATCTCAGTCTTTTGGTGTCAGTTGAGACCTGATTTGTGACCTAGTATGAGGTCTATTCTGCAGAAAGTTCCATGTGTGCTTGAGAAGAATGAGTATTCTGTTGTTTTAGGGTGGAATGTTCTGTATATATCTATGAGGTCCATCTGGTCCAGTGTGTCATTCAAAGCTCTTGTTTCTTTGTTGATTTTCTGCTTAGATCATCTTTCTGTTGCTGAGAGTGGAGTAGTGAGGTCTCCTACAATTAACATTTTATTATCAATATGCCTCTTTATTTTGGTTAACAGTTGGCTTATGTAGTTGGCTGCTCCCATGTTGGGGGTGTAGGTATTTACATTTGTTAGATCTTCTTGTTGGATAGACACTTTAAGAATGATATAGTGTCCTTCTGTGTCTCTAATTACAGTTTTTAGCTTAAAATCTAATTTATCTGATATAAGAATTGCTTCCCCAGCTTTCTTTTGAGGTCCGTTGGCATGGAAGATGGATCTCCATCCCTTCACTTTCAGTCTGGATGTATCTTTAGGTTCAAAATGAGTCTCTTGTAGACAGCATATGGATGGGTCCTGTCTTTTTATCCAATCTGCAACCCTGTGCTGTTTTATGGGAGCATTTAGGCCGTTCACGTTGAGAGTCACTATTGAAAGATACGAATTTATTGTCATCATGTTGCCTGTGAAGTTATTGTTTCTATAGATTGTCTCTGTAAATTTCTGTTGTGTATCACTCTTGGGGTCTTTCTCCTTTTATAGAACCCCCCTTAATATTTCTTGCAGGGCCGACATAGTGGTCACATATTCTATCAGTTTCTGCTGGTCTTAGAAGCTCTGCATCTCTCCATCCATTCTAAATGACAGCCTTGCCAGATAAAGTATTCTTGGCTGCATGTTCTTCTCATTTAGTACCCTGAATATGTCTTGGCAGTCCTTTCTGGCTAGCTAGGTCTCTGTGGATAGGTCTGACGTTATTCTGATGTTCCTCCCTCTGTACGTAAGGAATCTCTTCCCACTAAGTGCCCTTAAGATAGTTTCCTTGGTTCTAAGATTTGCGAGTTTTATTATTACATGCTGGAGCATTGGTCTGTTTTCCTTGATCTTGGGAGGGGTCCTCTCTTCCTCTAGGACACGAATGTTTGTTTCATTCCCCAGATTAGGGAAGTTCTCAGCTATGATTTGTTCAAATATATCTTCTAGTCCTCTCTCTCTCTCCACCCCCTCAGGGATCCCAATAATTCTGACATTGGAACATTTCATGGTGTCATTTATTTCTCTAATTCTGTTTTCATGGATTTTAAGCTGTTTCTCAGGCCTCCTCTTTTTCCTTCTTTTCTGTCAATTTGTCTTCTAGATCACTAATTCGTTCTTCTGCCTTGTTTTCCCAAGCTGTTAGAGTATCTAGATTAGATTGGATCTCATTGATAGCATTTTTAAGTTCTGCCAGTTCAGCTCTCATTTCTGCCCTTACAGACTCTATATTGCCATTAATCGATTTCTCCATTCTAGCTATCGTCTTCAGAACTGTTACCCTGTAGTCCATTTCCGACATCTTGCTTATAGCTGTATCCATTAGTAAATCTGTGGCAGAAGTCATAGTCTCTGAGTCTTTCCTATTTTGGGGGTTCCTCCTCCCTAGTCATTCTGTTGAGGGGTAGTTGAAGGAATGTACAGAGTCCAAATTATTGACCACAACCCAAGCAAGATGCACCTGTTTTATAGGGACCTTAGGGTTGCTGGCCTCTTGTTTCCCCAGCCTGTCTTCTGGGGGAGGGGCTTGCCGCACTGCTACTCAGGCAACCCTGTTTGGGCAGAGTTGCCCTGCCCCCTGTGACAGGGGATGGGCTCAGGGAAAACCGGTTTTGGGGGGCTTTTGTTCTCTGGTGGCTTTCCCTGGTGGCTTTCTGCATCTCTTCTGAGAGTCAGAAGAGACCGTTTCCAACCCTCTTCCTCAGAGCAGAGAGATCGCAGTCTGTTCTTCAGTGAGCTCTCCAAGCCACACTATCTCCATTTCTGTCTGTGCTGCTATAAACTGCAGCAGCGCTCCCAGTCCTCGCCTCCAGGTTTGGGCCTAGGGGTGTCCCTGCCCTTTGTGCTTCTAAAACTGCCAGCCACCCCCAGTTTGCATGTGCAGCCCCGCCACTCCGGTTTCAGTCCGGGGGGCTGCCCTAAGGTCCTTTCCCCATCGCTACTGGTCTGTGAGTCTGTGCTCGGTCCCCAGCGCGGGAGGCTATCTCTCACCGGCGGTGCAGGATCCCTAAGGCTCCCTCTCCCTTCTCTTTATCTTCGGATATGTGCCCGATCCCCAGCGCGGGAGGCTATCTCTCACCGGCAGTGTAGGATCCCTAAGACTCCCTCCCCCTTCTCTTTATCTCTGGATATGTGCCCGTGGAATCATGGCTCCCCGCTTCGTACCTCGAAACCAACTGCCTGCGATACTTTGTTTGTAGAGATCCAGATGTATCTTCTTACATCTCAGGCTGATTTCATGGGTGTTCGGAGTGGTTGGTAGATATCCAGCTCAATTCAGGGGGCCGGTTGAAATAGGGTCCCCTGCTTCTCTACTATCTTTTCCTCCCAAACCCCAAACTATCTTCCTTTTGTTTTGTTTTTTTTTTTCCTTACTCACAAACTTCAAGTGGCATATATGAAACTAAGTTTCTGTATCATTATTACTTCATATTTCTTTTTAAAGTGTCCAACTATTTTTCTTAAAAATTATTTCAAAAGATAACTTTAAAAATAATACTTGCAGGGGAAAACTGTTATTACATATCACCCATAAAAGGTTACCGTAAAAACAAAGCAAAATAAGAATATACAATTTCCATCTAATTCTTTCCTGCAGTTCTTGTTTCTCTGCTAAAGTTACCCATCTGAACTTGCATATCATCTGTCTGCTACATTAGAACTTTTAACGTATTAATCAGGGTTATTTTAAGTCCCTTGTCAGAGAGTTCCAACAACTCCCATCCTATCTGAATCTAATTCTATTCATTTCTTTATCTATCAGGAGTGTATTTGTCTTCTTTCCTTTTAGTATGCCTTCTGTTTTGTTAAAAACAGGTTTCTTTTGTAGGATAGCATAGACTGACATATAAGTAGTTTTTATTCCTAGAAATTGGTGTGCTCTTCTCCTACTAGGACTATAGTATGGTTAGTAGGGATTCATGCACAGTCATTCTGAGCTTCAGGTCTGTGATTACTGTGGCTGCCCTTGATGCCCCATAGTTTTCGAATTCTTCTAGTGATGGTTGTATTGGGGCAGGGGTTGTGTGTGTGTGCTGATTTTCTGGAGGGTTTCTCTCAATCTCAGCTCCCCCCTCAGCTTTATACAGTCTGCTCTTTATACTGTACCTCAGAGGATTGTGTTTCTTAGAGCTGCTCCAGCAGTATTCAGCGTCCGTTTTTACTTAATTGTTGTTACCCTCGTGGTAGGAGTTATGGGGACATTCTTTGACATTCTTCTAAGCCTCAGTTTTAGAACACACTGCAGTCACTGTTGCAGCAGTCATTCTGGCTCTGGTATTTATTCCTACCCCTTTACCAGAAGTAGAGGCTTCTTTCCTGTTCTCTCCTTTCAGATGCAGTGGATTCTCGCCAGTCACCTATGGGAGACAGTGTTTGTTGCCCTCTTCTTGGAGATTAAGGCTCTCATTCTGTAGGAAAGCTAGAACAAGTTGGGTCCAGTTCCTCATCTGTGTCCTTTCCCCAGGGGCTGCTTTCTTTCCCCCTTGTCTGTGCCAGCAGGGAAGCTCTCTCAGGAGTCTCCCTCATTCATCCTATGAGCACCTCCATGCTCGTGCGAGGTATACAAGCCTGATCTCTCATGGTTACGGTCAGAGCTGGTTGCCCTTCCTCTCAATAATTGCAGAGCAGTGTTGTCAACATGGAACTAGGATTATTGGTTTGGCAGATACAGGATATCAGCTATTGGTTTGGCTGAACAGTGTAGATTTGAAAAGTACTTTAAGACTGCGTGTCTTAGAGTGATGTATATTTTGATAAAAATGGGAGATGAAAAAGGGCAGATAATGGACAAGGAAGATAATGACTTAAATTTACATGTTAAGCTGCAATGCCAGGAGGAGTAGAAGGAACTGACTGACTCTTAAGCAATATCATCTGTCTCAGATGTGTTGGGGAAGAAGTCCCTCTGCCCTTCAAGGTCCTTCTAGGTGGACTAAGAATCAAATTGACATGAGACAGATTAAAAGGAGAAAATCAAATTTCATAGTGTATGTACCTGGAATCCATATAGATATGAAATTCCAGAGACGTTGAGACAACATGATACTTACATGAGCTAAGGAGAGGGCCGGGGTCTGAGGATACAAAAGGGAGAACGGCCATTAGCAGAAAGATGAAAGGAGATGTTTGGAAAACAAAGTTGCCCTGTTATGCAGGTAAGTTTCTTAGGAAAAGAGGAATCTTTGTTAATAGCTCTCTTTTTGGTGTAAGCTGGCAGTTAAGGGAGAGGTAAAGAGCTTTTCTTGAGTTTGCTGGGTTTTGGTTGCTTTTAACTCAAAATAGCGTTCATGCCATCTTGGGGCAGCCTGCCCTTGGGCCCTACAGGTATAATGAGGAGTTTCAAATTGGAGAATGCTTACGGACCAGTACAAATTATTGACCAGGGGAATGGACAGACTAACAGAATCTGGCAGTGTCATTGTGCACTGTGGTGAGAACAAGGCCATTGTCAAAACCTGAGTATAAACAGGAGTTATAGGCATACATTTGAGAGGTAAACAGAACCGGTATTTAGACTGAGAGATGTTCTTAGCAGTAAGGGGAGTCAGTGCACTACAAGTTGCAATTCAAATGCTTCACAAAACCATAACAAGCTGCATCTGCTTCTTTAATACCCGAGAGCACCAGAAACAATAGCAGAAAAGTATGAAAATATGCCCAACGTCTTTGCTATGATCTGAATGTTTGTGCCTCCCTGAAATGCATATGTTGAAATCCTAACCTCCAAAGATAGTATTAGAAAGTGGGGCCTTTGGAAGGTGCTTCAGTCACGAGGGTGGAGTCCTCACCGATGGGATTTGCAGGCATCCCTCACTCCTCCTACCATGTAAGGACCCAGTGAGAAGGCTCTGGCTACCAACCAGGAAGAGAGCTCTCTGGGACCTGACCATGCCGGCACCTTGATCTTGGACTTACAGCTTCCAGAACTGTGAGAAATAAAATTGTGTTGTTTGTAAGACATTTTGTTATAGCAGCCTGAATAAATGGATGGTTTTCTCATTCCAGTATTATAGATTACTTTTCATGACTGAAAGTGAGTATCATATCTCACAGTACTTTACAGTTATCATAGGTCCAGTTGTCAATGTTTAACATTTATCTTAGTCTGACAATAAGTATTTCCTCTGTTCACAGAAAGAGTTGTTTTGTTAAAGGTATTACCTCACTGGGAGAATTGTTTCCATTTTTTTCTTCTTCTTTCACAAATTATAATCTCCCCAAGTCAAAACTTTGAGTATTTAGAAAAGAAAACCCCCCAACTTCCTTATTACACATGGAAAAGTGTATAACAATTCATTAAAATCAAGTAAATAGAAAATTATAAATAATAGTATAATCATGTATTCATTACTCAGTAATAAGTATTGGCTGTGGGAGAAGTTTATTCTGTTCTAATTGCTCTGTAGAGGGAGAAAATAGACAAATTATTGAATAGCTACATATTTTATCCTTCATTTGCCTAATCCCTCGTGATTATGATCTCTCAGTGTTTTGTTTTTTGTCTTTTCATAATCTTAAGCATTATACCGTGAAGCCATCTGATCTTACAAACTACAGAACAAAATAAAGCCACACAGGTATGCAGGTGCTGGGATGTAGAAGTGATTAAGATTGGTACATCTTCCTCAAAGCATGGATGCAAATGATAGAGTGCAGGGAAATAGGCATGAAGTCATTTATCATGTATTTTCTTAAGAAAAATTTGGTAAAGTATTTCAAAGATACAGAAAAAATATAGGGAATAATATACTGAACACTTATGCACCCACATGCCAACTTGGCCAATTCTTGATATTTTTTCCCATATTTGGCATATATATATTCTTAAAAAAATATAGGAAGAGTTTAATTCCTATATGATTCCCTTCCCAATACTGTTCCTCTTGGCTCCATTCCAAGAAGTATTCTCATCCAGATTCTCTCTTTTTCATTCTCTTTTTTATTCTTTGCTGCATATGTTTGTATTGATAGGCAATTTATATTTAGTTTGTACTTATATTGATATATTTTAAATGAGTCACTAAAATGGAGAATGTTAACATTACCATTTCATCATTAAAAGTATGTATTTAACTGCAGAATACGCTCCCCTCATCAGGAGGCAGACATAGACTGGTGTTGGAGATTTGGACTTGAAATCCAAAGGCCTAAAGCTGTGTGTCCTTAGCAAATTCCATTAACTCTCTGAATTGCAGTATTTTAGAAGGAGAAAGAGAAAATATGTACTTCTTGGGGTTTTGTGAAGATTATATAAAATATGGAATACAGAAGTATTTGGGAAGCTGTAAAATGTTCTTAATAACATATTTTTATTCCATCTTTTCTCATCTCTTGAATTTTAGGTACAACTATTGTTTTCTTGGTGTATCAAGAGACTAAATCATTCTTAACAGTTCTGTAAAGTTGCCTGAGCCCATAAAATACTTTCTTAGATACTGTTTCCAGACTAATGGGAACCCTGCCTCTGGGCTAGTAAATGATCATAGAGAAATACAATTAGGTAGATAAGGTACAATTAAACATTGAAATTGAAGCTCAGTGCTATAGTATTATGCAGAATGAAGAAGCCTCAGAGATTATCTAATTCAGTTGTCCTATTGAACACATAAGAAAAAAATACAGTTAGGGGTGACTTCTTTAAGTTACATGTAGAGGCTTTTGAGTAGAAAATATTGATTGAATTGTGGTGATACCTCTTCCACTTAAGGCAATATTATTTTGATTATTTTTGTTTCTAATGTTAAAAGAGAGCTAAGCCTTTTTCTGTTGAAAATGATTCGTGTGGAGGCTGCTTTGCTGGAGCAACATCCTGATAAGAGATTTTCTTGTCTGCTGAAGAGGAGCCAGGGACTGACTCACACAGTTATTTAATATAAATATGGACTTCTCCATCAACTGGGTACCTCTTTGTCATTGTCCTCAAGTGCTGTTGCATGTGCGTTGGTGGCAGAGTTTTCACTGGTTATGCTGTGGTTTTTCCTCATGTTAGACCAGGGCCCAGACTGTTTGCTCATTCTGGAGGAGTGAAGGAGCTGGAGGATCAGATGCTGCCAACAGCTGTCTGTCAGCCTGAAGATGAAGGGGGTGCTCAGCTCCAGGGCTGGGGCTCGAGCAGCTGCTTCAGCTGCTGTTCACTATGGAGTTCAGGGCATGCATCTCGCACTACCTGTCTTTCAAAGGAGTCGGCTTCCTATGTGAGAGATCTGTAAATCCCAAAGAATCCAAAGGTGAAAAGGAGTGGTACACATTCTAATCATGCTTGATTCTTCAATCTGTGCCACAATCTGAGGCTCACTCTTGTTTATCCTGCCCATTTCCCTGGGCACATCCAAATTCCTTGCGTTTCAGCTACACACATTATGCCAGACAGAACTGCCGCACATCTGCTGTAAAACAGCTCACGGTGTATCGGTATATGGTACAGCATTGAAATTGGTGGGTTTTATGGGAAAAGACACCAGACTGGAATCTAAATGGTCTAGGTTACAGTCCCTCGAGCTGTGATAGATTAGCTGTGTGACCTTAGGCAAATACTTTCCATCTAGACCTCAGTTTTTTTTTCAGTTGCAAAATCAGGTGCTCAATAATTGCTGAAGGTCTTTGTAGCTCTGACTCCGTGATTTCTAAATGGGTAATTATAATAACAATACAATGTATTGAACATACACTTTTGGTTCTACACAGGTTGAAGACGTTTACATGGATTAAGTTATTATACCTCAGAACAGCCCTTTGATGAAGTTAGTGCTGCCATTGGTTCCCAAAAGAGAAAATTAATCCTAAATAACTTCCTCAGGGTCCCATTAGTAGAGGCAGAGCTGATACTCAAACCCACCTGTATCTGATATCAGAGTCAGAGCATCAAGGTGCTATGAAAAGAAATCTTATGGCCCTATAGAACTGGACCTCAAAGGACCTAGGTTGTCCTAGAATTAATCCCTTGTGTCTGGAATTTTAATAGTATTTCTGATATATCTGCTATCAGGTCTTCTCTCCCACAACAAGATAATATTGGACTTAGACTCGGAATTTTAGAGGTAATTTTATGATTTCTTAGCACTGTTGTGTAAAAAGAAAATAGCTACCCCCCCCCGCCCCAGCCCCATTTC